>NW_024082537.1:91967-157207 GCF_003009895.1 Hyaena hyaena
GTCCGACTTTCGCTTAGGTCATGATCTCTCAGTTCGTGGGTTCGATCCCCGCGTCGGGCTCTGTGCTGACTGCCAGCTCAGAGCCTGGAGCCTATTTCAGAGTCTGTGTCTCCCTCTCTCTCTGACCCTCCACGCTGTCTCTCTCTCTCTCCTAGAAATAAATAAAAATATTAAAAAAATTAAAAAAATAAATAAAAAAAAAGAAGGGCACTATTTGAGATGAGCACTCGGTGTCATATTTAAGAGATGAATCACTGGGTTCTAGTCCTGAAGCCAAGACTATACAATATGTTAACTAACTTGAATTAAATATATATATATATATACACATATTATTTAGTGGTTGCTGCCGACTGTGAGGAATGCCAAAGAGGTTACAAAGGAACATGAGGAGTCTTTTCGGGGTGATGGATATATTCATTATGTTGATTGTGGTGGTGGTTACATAAATGTATACATATGCCAAAACTTAACAAATTGTGTGCTTTAAATATATGCAGTTTATTGTATGTCAGTTATACCTTATTAAACCCATTAAAAATTCTAGAACAGGCCAATCTAATCTATAGTTGATATCAGAACTGTGGAAGAGGAGTGATATGGAGGTGGTCTATTGGAACTAGCTAGAAAAGGTATGACTGATCTTTGTTAGGTGGTGGAATAATACTGTGTTTTGATAGGGAATGGTTTGCATATGTTGTATGCATTGTACACTTAGATTTTGTGAATGTGAATAAGAAGAAAAAGAATACAAATATGATTCAGAATAGAACAAAATGAACTCTAAGGAAACATGAATATCCAATTTTTATTGCTGACACATGATTATTCATTTTATTTAATCCACTAATAATAATACCTAATCCTTCTTAACTTTGTATACACCAAATATTTGAGTACTTTTACATGCATCTTAACTTTTCACCATAGCTCCAACGGTATTGTATATATACTCTTCAAATGATCTTTTTATCTCTTGGCCATTTTAGAGCTCACCTTACTCTTTTATCTAGAATCAGTTTCTAATATTTATTGGTCATAATTAACCCAATCTCAAATATCACAGTAACAAAAAAAACAAAAACAAAAACAAGGTAACAGTGCTTTTTAATTAAGGCTAAATAAGTTTTGGATAAGTAATTTTTGAAGCTAGAACTGTTAAAAAATGTAAGTAGTTAAGCATGTACAATGTTGTTAATAAACAATTATTATTATAAAAGAAGCACATTACTGTATAATTACCATAAAAGTACAGGAAAATTCAATACATTATTGTAAACAAAAAAGAATGATAAACTAACTTATGATAGAAGCGTTTATGTGACCTAAAGGCATAAGCTACAAAGAAGAGAGTAAGGTGTGATGTGTGAGAAATTGGTATATTGCCTCGATCCTGTTCAGAAGGACAAGCTTTTTGCACTGTTCATCTCACAGGCAACTGGTACTTTGCTCAAAATAGGCTGCTTCTCTTTGAGATTGGTCACCTCATTGATAACTGCTTTGCTTATGCATTTGATATGATCATTCCCATGCAGGTCATATTTTGATATTCACATTGATTTTTTAAATCTTAAACCAGCTCTTAATCTCACTTATTATTTTGGCAAGTAATTTATGTAACAGGCATCCTTAACCCTTCTCTAGTACTTCTACTACCATTCCTAAACTCCATATCCAATCAGTGACTCATCAGCCACAACCCAGCACCTTATGGTAACTGTTTTGCTGACAAGATCTCATGTGCTAATATTCACCACATCCTTAATCTCTGCCCCATTCTTTAAGCCTTAACCAATTACTGACTCTGTTTCCATTTTCTGTCTCCAGGCTTTAAAATGAATTGAGATTTTTGGCAATACAGGTTTAGTTTTAATTTTTTTAATGTTTATTTATTTTTGAGAGAGAGAGAATGCAAGAGAGGGAGGGCTCAGAGAGAGAGAGAGACACAGAATCCTAAGCAGACTTCAGGCTCTGAGCTGTCAGTCCAGGGCCGGACACAGGGCTCAAACTCACAATCATGATCTGAGCCAAAGTTGGACACTTAACCGACTGAGTCACCCAGGCGCCCCAACATATCTCACTTTTTAATGCTACATGTGAAGCTAGTTAAATGATTTGAAGAAGTTCAAACTGGTGATACATATTCAAATTTGCCATAAAACAAAATCAAAGCAAAATGAAAAATTTAAATGCTATCTATTTTTACACCTTTTAAATGCTATTTTATAGACTAATTTTATTTGCTTTTTGTTTGCAAATAGGAAAGATGGAGATATGTGGTAGCTGTCAAGAACTATGAAGAGTCTAAGGTTTTCATCCTTCTTGCAAACTAATAAGTTAACCTGTCATGATTTCATGGATGCTGGCAAAAAACATGAGGCTCTTGGGTAAGAGGCAAAGAACCTTTTCTGATAGCAGTAGTAGTTGCCACAGTACCTGAATTTGCAGTTTGCAACCCAAACCCCAGAAACCGGCATAAAGAGGGCCAGGTGATACCAAAGCATGCAGTGAGTTGCATTGCGGGAGAGGAGCTCTGTGCTTAGGTAACCTGAATCTTGTATAATGAGCAGTGAGCATGCCCTCCCCCTTGCTCTGGAGACATTGTATATTTATATCTATATCTACATATGTATGTATATATGTTATGCATATCTATACGTATACCTATATCTAAGCCAGTATCTATATCTGTATCTATATCTGTTATCTATAGATAGATATCCTCTAAGGCTGTTTGCTACACAGATTTTCTTGAAAAGATCATCTGAAACAAAGGGCAACCAGTGCCTCACAAGATAAACAGAAAAGCAAGTGATCCATAGAGAATTGTTCCCTAGCCATTACGTATTCTAATTAGTAGTTAAAGTCATTTGTACAGTTGATTTACTCCTTCTTAGACCTAAACCTTTGGTGAAGTAATATGAATTGATTTACTTGAGGAAGAGAAACACCTTTATAAAAACGTATTGTCTCGCTCAAACCATTTTCTCATCATCCATCTGGTGAGTATTTTATTGGGAGAAAATAAACAGCAGGACATAAATTAAAATCCACATAAACATATTGGTTTCATGTATTATATGTTTAAGTGACAATTTACTCAGAAAATATACTTACCATTGTAAAGCTTATTACAGGTGAGCTTCTCCAAGGGTAAGTTAAGACTTAAGCAAAAGACAAAAGATCTTTTGTTTTTCCATTTTGTATATCAAAATAAAACAGTCTGTGAAAACGTCTATGTGCCCCTAAATTGAATTAATCAAAGCTATAAAAGATAGATAGGTGAACATAATAAACCTGGAGGTTTGGGAAATACCTTCCTTCCTCTTACATTTTACACACACTTACTGTTAGTATGTTATTCTTCTGACCCCCAAGGTCCTAAGCTTTTCAATGGCACAATAATAGCATTCATTTCCTTCTGTAATGAAACATATTTTATAGTCTCCAATATCTTGTGAATAAGGATTCAGCAAGATATAATAATACACAAATTCTTACCAGTGTTCTAATGGGTCTAACTTCTGGCTACAGGGACATTTTTGAAGTATTAAATATAAAATTATATCTAAAGATTTAACATTTAAACATTTAAATGTTTAAACATTTTAACATTTAAACATTCTAAGCACCATGATAATCTCCTTACAAATACCTGAAGAATAGTCATCATTACCTTAGAATTCAAAAGAAAACATTCTACTTGCATTTTTGAAACCACTAGTGTTTTTAACAGATGAAGCTTTTTTTGACAAAGAGGATCGGGGTTGATTTTGGATTAAATAGTCTTTAAATCAACTCAAATCACAGATACACACAAAACTGCTAAAAATCTTCTGGTTATTATATCACTTATCAGAATGTGTTGAAGCTATGTTTCAAAACCAAATATAGTCATATTTAAACTGCCTATAAAATAGTCCAAAACATATCAGCTCTGCCTCTAAAAATTCATGAGGGTGTAAAAATAAAAATACTGAATATGCCATCTAAGTTGAAGATCCTTTATGATTAATTTCTGTTACTTGCTGCAAGTTTATAAACATGCCAATAACTCCTGAGCTACATTAAAAAATTTTTCTTGTGAACTGACCGTGGTGGCAAGAATACAAAAGTCCGCATTTTCAAATATATGAATTTGACTTTCTCCTTAATGTGGACATAAAAGCAGGCAGTGAGTAGAGTTGCATCAATCCTTCCCAACTGTCTCAAAAAATATGTGCACTGTTACAATAAAAACAGTTCACCAGCTGTTTATGTAAAAATTATTTGACGGAAAACAAGGATGGCCATATGGTGCGCTAGCTCTGCTGTGGGAACATGAAGAATAATTTTGTAGGCTATAGTACATAATGGTCATGCTAAGTAGGGTGTTAACTATTGCAGTCACATTACATTAATAGTTAATCTGTCCTTTTATCCTCTAAGCACTTAAATTTCTTAACAACTTGCAGTTTGGAAACAAGTTAACAATTCACTGATTAAGAATTAAAATTTTGGAAATGACAAAATATTTGATGTAATGTGGACATAATATCCATTTGCTAATTAAAGGTATTATCTAAATAATACATTAATTGGATGATAGGAATGTGATAGGGGAGCTGTTTCTCATTTCTATCTCGAGGTTCCAAAAATATGAGTAAGTTGAAGGTACTACACCATTGATTTGGAAGAAAAAAATAACTAGAAGACATATTTCATGTGAGAACCAAATCGGCATACCCACTCGCATTCTTAGACTGTAATTATATCTTACTCACCTTTATATTCTCTACAATATATATAGCTGGGTCTTGCACATACTAAGCATGTAATTAATATTTGCCAAATAGAACATTGTTAGAAAAAAAAAAAGAATTATAAATACCACCAGCAGATGCTAGAGTCTTTAAGTTTACTTAAAACTCCTGGAATACATTGGGGAGTAACCTTCATCCATTACATAGACTGCATACTTGAATGATG
Organism: Hyaena hyaena; assembly: GCF_003009895.1. Lineage (NCBI taxonomy): Eukaryota > Metazoa > Chordata > Mammalia > Carnivora > Hyaenidae > Hyaena > Hyaena hyaena. The sequence goes on from NW_024082537.1 coordinate 96,936, forward strand.
TTTATTAGCTTATGAAACTCCAATATTTTACTCTCACACTAATTTTCCTTTTAGATTTGTTTACACATTGGGAGCTAGAGTTAACTGAAAGACAATGACATAGCTCCCATTCAGCAAATTAGAGCACTTAATCTAAGATTTTGGTAAAGAAAGTAGAACAAAATGGAGAAGAAAAAAGCCAGGTTAGAATCCAGTTATACACATTCATAGTTTTGGTCGATACCCTAACAAAAAGATGTCCATTGACATGTGGCTCTGTTATTAATAACTTAAAAATGTCAACTGATTATCATGGTGACATTAATAACTGAGAAAGAAACCACAGCAGATATAGTTCTGTAAGAAAAATGTTACATACTATCTATTTCTAAAATGCTTATCCTTTGTAGTTTTCATGGTTCATTTGATACATAAATGTCTGATTTAAACCCATGATCTATGTGGTTCTATCCACCCCTATATCAGTTCCCAAACAAAGATGCTAATCTTTAATTTCAGAGATTTAGAACTTCACATTAAAGAGTTTCGTATTGGTAATGATTTCCTTGTTTACAAATGACGAACACAATTTGTGTGTTGGTGACTGTCTAAAGGGACATTGGAAGAAGGCTCTGCTATGGGTACATAGCTCATATTGGTTCATGGAATATAACGGTCATAATAAGAAAGTATTATGAAAATAACTTGAAAATGAGGAAACAAAGTCTTTAACTTGGTATAGAGACAAATAGTGAGAGCTCATGGCTTAATATTTGAATGATGGGACGATTAAATACAGCTATCACAGAAGTGTCAGTATTTCAGTTGATGACAGTCACAATGAAGCAAAACTCAGAAGACTGAACGAAACTCTAAGATATAAGATTATTATCCTTCTATGATTTTAACATTTGAGAAAGATTAGACTTTTTCAGTTGAATTCGTTTCACATGTTACATAAAATTGATCAAAAAGGCAGTTTGCAGGGGCACTTGGGAGGCTCAGTCGGTTAAGCATCTAATTCTTGATTTTGTCTCAGGTCACGATCTCACAGTTCGTGAATTCCAGCTCCATGCCAGGCTTTGCACTGACAATGTGGAGGCTGCTAGGAATTCTCTCTCTCCCTGTCTCTCCCTTCCCCTCCCCAACTCGCTCTCTCTCAAAATAAATAAGTAAACAAACAAATAAACTTATTAAAAAATTTTTTAAAGAGGCAGTTTGCCTGGCATGCTCATCTTTTTATTGATTTTTACTATGACATGTGATTAAAGTAACTTTTTTTTTTTAATGTTTTATTTATTTCTAGGGGAGAGATAGAGACAGCATGAGCAGGGGAGGGTCAGAGAGAGAGGGAATCACAGACTCTGAAACAGGCTCCAGGCTCTGAGCTGGCTGTCAGCACAGAGCCCGACGCGGGTCTCGAACCCAAAAACCGCGAGATCATGACCCAAGCGAAAGTCGGACGCTTAACCGACTAAGCCACCCAGGCGCTCCAAAGTAACTTTTTTTTTTTTTTATCACTTTAAACCATGTATTTTTTACAAGAAAGTCTGCTGTTCATTTGTTGAGTATAAAAAGTAGTATTTCAAGGGACGCCTGGGTGGCTCAGTCGGTTAAGTGTCCAACTTCAGCTGAGGTCACAACTTCACAGTTTGTGTGTTTGAACCCTGCATCCGGCTCTGTGCTGACAGCTCGGAGCCTGGAGCCTGCTTCAGATTCTGTGTCTCCTTCTCTCTCTGCCCTCCCCTGCTCACGCTCTGTTTATCTGTCTGTCTGTCTCTCTCTCTCTCTCTGAAAAATAAATAAACATTAAAAAAGTAGTACATTTAGTAAGATGTTAGTAATGTATATATTTAAGATTTCAAGGATACATATGATACTTAAGAAGGCAATAATAAGAGTATCGAGAGATATGCTCACCCAGAATTAGCATGGCAGTGTGAAGTAATGGGTGATGATAATTAGTGAACTAAAATGCTATTTTGTGAAATAAACATTAGCTGGTGTTCGGAAATAAGAATACTTTTGAGGGAGAGTAAAGATTTCTTGATTTAAATATATATATATAAATATTCATTGTATGCTTTCAGACATTAACAAAAGGCACACTTATTTTTCAAAGTAAGCTGTCCTAGGAAGAAATAAAAATCACCCATAATTTCCTATCAAGAGATAGCCTATCTCTGACTGACTTATTTCACTTAGCATAATACTCTCTAGCTCCATCCACATCTCTGGAAATGGCAAGATTTCATTCTTTTTGATGGCTGAGTAGTATTTCATTGTATATATGTACCACATCTTTTTTATCCATTCATTTGTTGTTAGACATTTGGGCTCTTTCCATAATTTGGCTATTGTTAATAATGCTGCTATAAACATTGGGGTGTATATATCCCTTCAAATACCATATAATTGCACTCATATGTAGAATTTAAGAAACTAGACAGATAATCATGGGCGGGGGGTGAAAAGAAAGGTAAACCAGGAAATAGACTCTTAACTATAGAGAACAAACTGAGGGTTGCTGGAGGGGAGGAGAGCAGACGGTTGGATTAAATAGGTGATGGGGATTAAGGAGGGCATGTGTTGTGATGCACACTGGTTGTTACTTGTTAAGTGATGAATCACTAAATTCTACACCTGAAACTAATATTACACTGTATGTTAACTAACTGTAATTTAAGTAAAAATTTGGAGAACAAAAAAAGTTGTTATATTTTCATAAACGGAACATGTTAAATAGAAGACAATATGAAAGTATTAACTATAAGGGGTGCTTGGATGGCTCAGTCAGTTGAGTGTCCAACTCTTGATTTCAGCTTAGGTCATGAACTCATGGTTTGTGAGTTTGAGCCCCCATGTCACGCTCTGCACTGATAGCAAGGAGCCTGCTTGGGATTCTCTCTACCTCTCTCTCTGCCCTTCACCTGCTTGTACGTGTGCGTGCGCCCTCTCTCTCAAACTAAATAAATAAATTTTAAAACACTAAGGAAAAATAAAGTATTAAATATAGAAAAGAGTCTATTAGATATATTTTAAGTTTATTTAAAGTATTTAAATTTTTTTTAGTATTTGTCACACTTGCCCAGTCTATATTTTTACTTTGTTCATTTATTTTACATATAGAATTTTAATTTTTGTAGTTAAGTCTGTCATATTTATTATTTGTATATGTTTTCTGAATTTGGAGTCATATTATAAAGGTCCTTCTTTCTCCCAAATGACAATATTCTTCCAGTATTTTTTTAACCCTTAAATTTCTGATATATTTACTAGGCAAAATCATAAATAGCTGGTCTATAGTTTGGATGTTGCCTAGAATTGTTTTTATTCATGCAGTGAAGTTTTTGTCGTTATTGCTTAGTTCATTAGCGTGTGTGTTTATAAACTTATTTTTGAAGTATAATACACATAAAAACAAAAACAAATGAACTAATCATAGTTACAGCTCAGTGTGTTTTCACAAAATGAACACATCCATGTAACTGTCATCCAGATCAAGAAAAAGAACTACAGCAGAGACAGTACTGTGAAAAAAAATGCAGACATGCCATCTGTTTTTAAAACTCCAAAGCCCCCAAAGTACCTGCTTCCAATTGCTATTCTTTCTAAAACATTACTACTACCTAAGTTTTAAAAGTTCCAAAAGATAAATTTGTCAGATTTTGAACTTTATCTAAATTGAAGCAATGAAAATTACTGCTTTCGTATGGTTATTGACCATTTAGGTAATCTCTTTTGAAAGTGCTTACTTGAGTCTTTTCTCTATTTTTCTATTGGATTGTCTCCCTTTTATAATGTTCTGTAGAAGTTCTGTATGTATTTTGGACATAAGAACTTTGTTGGAAGTTCGTGCTGAATTTATCTTTTCATGCTACTTGGATTGCTTTTTCATTCTTCCAATAGAGCATTTCAGTACCAAAAGTATGTCAATCTGTTTTGTCAGTTTTTCTCATTTTAATGATTAGTGTGTGTGTGTGTGTGTGTGTGTGTGTGTGTTTGTGTGTGTGTGGTGTCCTGTTTGAGAAATTGTTGCCTATTCCATGGTTATAAAGGTGTTCTACCACATTTTCTTCTAAACACTACGTTAAACTTTCACAGTTAGATATGCAATGGATGTAGAACTGATTTTGTATTATGTAACTTAGAAATTATGAGTTATTCTTTTTCTCGTAAATGTTCATTTCGCCCAGGACCTTTTACAAATAGACACTTTTTTCTCTACTGTATTCAGTCGTCATAAATCAAGTGGTCTTATATATGTGGGTCATTTTAGCACTTTCTAGTCTTTTCTGTTGGCCTATTTAACTATTCTTTTGCAAATACTATATTGTCTGCATTACTGTGGGTTTGTAATCATTTTTGTTATCTGGTGGTATAAGTTATCAAGTTTTGCTCTTGGCTGTACTTGGCCCTTCATGTTTCTGTACACATTTAGAGTCAGTTTGTCAATTTCCTGTTTTAAAAACCTGCAGAGAATTTGATTGGGAGTGCATTTAAACTCATATTTAGTTGGAGGAGACTTGACATCTTTAAATCATTCAGTTCTCCAATTAATGAATAATTATTTATTATATTATTTAGTTCATCATTTTTTGTATTTAGCTCTTCTTTAATTTATGTCAGCTCTATTTTTTAAGTAGATACAGAAAATCATTTATTAACATTCAAAATCTATTAATGATTTTTAAAAATCTTTTATCAAACTATTAGCAGAGGAGGCCATCCTTAATCTAATAAAAGGAATCTACCAAAAAACAATAACAAACTTCATATTTAAGGCTCTAAAAGTATTGCCTTTAAAATGTAAAACAGTATTAGCACAGCCTTATCAAAATGTCTATATAATTTTGTCTAGTGTCCAAACAATGGAAATAAGACAAAAAATAAATAAAATATTTAAAGGCTAGAAAGGAAGAAACTAAATTATCATTATTTACATGAGAAAACCAGAAACAGATCCATAGAGTTGTAAAATCTCATATGTTTCAAAGGAAAAACTGCAGAACACTGGGGTAAGGATGGTATCCAATAAATAGTACTGGATAAGTTATGCGTTTGAAAAAGTTCTAAAATTTTATGTCTACCTTATACCTCACACAAAAATAAGTTCAGAGTAGAATATAAAAATCAAATATTCGAGCCTTTTTTTTTTTTAAGATGAGGATATCTTATGACTTGGGGTAACAAAGAATTTCCTAAATAAGACTCAATAACCACATACCCTAAGGAAAAGACTGATAAATTTGACTACATTAAAATTAAATATTGGTGCGCCTGGGTAGCTCAGTTGGTTAAGCGGCTGACTTTGGCTCAGGTCATGATCCCACAGTTCATGGGTTTGAGCCCTGTGTCAAGCCCTATGCTAACAGCTCAGAGCCTGGAGCCTGCTTCAGATTCTGTATCTTCCTCTCTGCCCTTTCCCTGCACACTCTCTCTCTCTCTCTCAAAAATAAGTAAAACATTGAAAAATTTTCTTAAATAAATTAAATTAAACATCTGTTCATCAAAACAGCATTTTTAAAAGGATTTTTAAAAGTAGGGCACACATAGAAACCAGAATATCTAAAGAACTTCTAAAAAGCTTTAAAAAGGACAACCCAGGTAACAAATGGACAAACAATATATGGATACACTTTACAGAAGAACCGTAAGTGGCTAATGAATGGATTTAAAAAAATCTTCACACTTACTAGTAATCAAGAAAATTCTGTCAGCTATATATTGTAAGGACATCTTGTACATATTTGTTAAACTTATTTCTGGGTATTTTATGGTTTTTAGGTGACTTTGTAAATGTTTTTATTAATCTCATTTTTGTTTATAAACCATAATATAAAGATACAGCCAATTTGTTTATATCAATTTGTATCCCACAACCTTAATAATTTTACTTATTCATTTTAAGTATTTTGTCTATAGACAACTTTAAAAATTGTATGTAGGACCCTATATGGTTATTAATGGCAACTAATAACCATTTAATTGTTTTTTTAGATCCTTACATCTTTATGTACTTATATATGTGTTCTTGCTTCCTTACAGTCTCTGGGATCACCTTCAAAAGATTAAATATAAGTGATGACTGTTATTAATAGGCCTAGTTTGTCTTGTTTCTGATTTCGAGGGGAAAACTTTCAGTATTTCACTATAGCTAGAATGTTTGCTCTAGGAATTTAGATCCTTTTTATTCATGTCAGGAAATTTCCTTTTCTAGATTAAGTTTTTTATCACTAATGAATATTAACTTCTGTCAGATATATTTTCTTCATTGATGTATGTGATTTTCTCCTTTCGGTCCTATTCATTTTTTGAGGAAAATCTTTGATACTTTTAATGTTAAAGAAATCTTGCTTCCCTGATATAAACCTCAAATGATCGTGATGTATTATCTTTTTTTAGCTAGATTTATTTATTATTTATTTAATTTATCTTTTTATATATCACTGTCCTTAATTTTCTGATGATTTAAGATTATTGCATCTGTGTTTATGAAAGATAATTACCTATAATATAATTTCTCATAATATCCTTATCAAGTTTGGGTGTTACAGTTAGGCTACTCTCATAAAATGAATTGATATGTCCTCTGTTTTTCTATTCTTTGGAAATGTTTTATGTAATATTGTTTTTTTTTCTTCCTTAATGAAGCCATTTGGTCCTGGAATTTGCTTTGAGGGAAATTAAGTTATGGATTCTGTTTAATTTCATTACTATTCAGATTTTCTATTTCTTTTTATGTAAATTTTAGGAAGATAACACTTTTTTTGGAATCCATCTAGTTTAATAAGTTTTCTGTAATACAGTATTTTTGATGTGTTGGGTCTGTAGTAATAGTCTTTTTTCATTCTAACATTGGCTTTCCTACGCTTTCACTTTACTTTTCTTGATCATTCTTTCCAAGGATTGAATTAGTCTCTTTAGGGTATTAACTTTTAGTTTGTTGATACTTTATTGTGTATTAGAACTCCATTTCATTGATTTTTGTCTTATTTATTTTGTTTTTTATTCTTTGGGTTTACTTTGCTTTTCTTTGCTATTTTCTAGAGATAATTGCTATCTTTTTGTTAACTTATCAATTTTTACCCTCTCCTCTTCTCTAAAATATGGTTTTAAACTGTAACATTTCCTATAAATATATGTTGAGCATTCTCTAAATGTTATGCTGTGCTTTTAGTTTCATTCACTTCAAAATACATTCTAATCTCTGTTTTTTTTCCTTTTTTCATTGTTTATTGAAAAACGTATTTATCAATTACTTTATCAAAAATGTTTTTATTTATTTTTGAGAGAGGAAGAGAGAGAGCACGTGCACGCACCACCAGGGGAGAGGCAGAAAGAGAAGGGACAGAATTTCTAAAGTGGGCTCTGCACTGACAGCAGAGAGCCCAATGCAGGACTCAAACTCAGGAGCCGTGAGATTATGACCTGAGCTGAAGTCAGATGCTTAACTGACTGAGCCACCCAGGTGTGCCCCGTATTTATCTATTTCTAAAGTTAGGGGAGATTTTGATGTATTTATTATTGATATTTTCCCTTAATTACCTTATGATTTGTGACTATGATTCTCATTAATTCTCTGAAAAATTTTTAAAGTTATTTTGTGGCCTGGTATATATGGTTAGTGACATTAAATGTTACCTGTGTGCCTAAAAAATTGTGTGTGTTGAATTCACTGGGTAAAATGTTCTCTGTATATTCTATACATCAAATTTAAAACTTAAAATATTCTGTATTTTATAAATGTTTTACCTGCTTGATCTATCATTTCAGAGATGTATACAAAAATATTCCACTATTTTTATAGATTTTTCTATGCCTTCTTGTAATTTTGTCAATTTTTGCCTGTGTACGCAGAGTACATGTTATTTGATTTAAAATACTTGCATCTTCCCAGCAAATCAAACTTCTAATCATTCAGAAATAATCTTTATATCTAATATTGCTTTTTTGTTTTTAAAACATATTTTATCTAGTATTAATATAGCTATGCTTGACTTATTTTGATTGGCATTTACATAGTAAAACTTTTCCCAAGCTTTTTCAACATTATTGTATCCTTTTGTTTCAGATAAAGCCCTTGTAAATAGCATATGGTTGATTGTTTAAATCAGTTATGAATCTATTTTCCTTTAATTGGCACTTTCATTACATTTCTTTAATGAACTAGTATATTGAGGTTTATAAATACTGACTTATATGCATTCATATTGTCCCACTTGTTTAATGAATCTCTTTCTCTCATTCTTTACAGTTTTTTTGAATCGAATATTTTACCATTTTCTTTTCCCTTTCTATGATATTTATAGTTTAATATTCTTTATTTCCTCAATTCCTTTTCGTCTAGAAATTACAACATGCATAACTAAATTACCAAAGACTAATATTTGTCGGTTTTTCCCTTCTTCTTAGAAAATGTGGGAAATGTAGTCTACTTTAACTACAATTACCTCCGTTTTTGATTTATGTATATATTATTTCTGTGGGGTTTAATTCTTTAATTTTTACCTCTGGCAGCTTTGATTATTTTTATTTCATGTTCTCTATGTTGATTTAGATTTAATCATATTTACAGTTTTGCCTCCTTTCTGCATCTCAAGTCCTTACATTCAGGATTCTTTTCTTTCACCTTAGAAACACTTTCTATTTTTCCTTTATTGTGAGATGGTTGGTGAAGGATTATCATGATTTCTCTTTGTCACTCTATGTCTTTATTTCCTGTTCGTTGTTGAAAGATATTTTTGTAGAACATGTAATTCTGTGTTGGTAGTCATTTTATTTTAATGCTTTAAAACTATAATTCTATTGGCTTCTGTCTTTCATTGTTGTTACAAAGACAGCTACCCTTTAAACTATTGATCCTTTAAATGTGATTCTCCCATGAATTTTTAAAGATGTTATTATTTTTTCTTTGATTTTCCACAGATATATTCTATATATGCTTGAATACCTTTTATATTTTGTGGGTTTCATTGGGATTCTTGAATGTGTGGGTTGATATGTTCTATTTGTTTTGGAAAATTTATAGCACTTTTTTAGTTCCATTTTTTCCCCTCTTTTTCTGAATTCTCAATAAATGTATTTTAAAACCTTTCATTTTATTCTCTGTCTCTTAGCCTTTATTCTGTATTTCATTTACTTTTTTCTCTAAGTGATTCATTCTGGAGAGTTTCTTCTGACCCATCTGACAAATCATAATCTTTTTTCTCCCCAGCTGAATTAAATATACTGTAAAATGCACCCTTTACCTTCTTAATTTTGGTCATTGTATCTTTTAGTTCTAGGATTTCTGATTGGTTCTTTTTGAAATTGTATTGTTACTTTTTACACTTTGCTGTTTCTTGCTGAATAGTTTAAGTTCAGCAGTTACCTTAACTTGTGTCGGTTATATATGATATCTGTTCTCATTGTGGGACTGTCAATCATGGTGTCTCCTCATGTACTGGGTTATTATTTATTGTGTACAGATGATTTGTTTGGATACCTATTTAGACATTTGATTAGACATAATCAAATATATTTGATTACCTTCACCGCCTTCACCTCTTTTTTTTCACATATGTACATGTCATTTCTACCCAAGACTTTTATTTGAATCATTTAGGGATTCTATTTAAAAATGAGGCATGTGAAAATAATATTGAAGAAGAAAACAAAAATGGGAGGCATCACCATCCCAGACTTTAGCCTCTACTACAAAGCTTTAATCATCAAAGCAGTATGGTATTGGCACAAAAACAGACACATAGACCAATGGAATAGGATAAAGAACTCAGATTTGGACCCAAAAATGTACAGCCAACTAATCTTTAACAAAGCAGGAAAGAGTATCCAATGGTAAAAAGACAGCCTCTTTAACAGATGGTGCTGGGAGAACTGGACAGCAACATGCAGAAGAATGAAACTAGATCATTTCCTCACACCATACAAAAAATAAATTCAAAATGGATAAAGGACCTGAATGTGAGACAGGAAACCATCCAAACCCTAGAGGAGAAAGCAGGAAACAACCTCCTTGACCTCAACTGCAGCCATTTGTTACTTGACACATCCCCAAAGGCAAGGGAATCAAGAGCAAAAATGAACTACTGGGTCCTCATCAAGATGAAAAGCTTCTGAACAGCAAAGGAAACAGTCCATAAAACTAATAGGCAACCAACGGAATGGGAAAAGATAGTTGCAAATGATATATCAGATAAATCTTTAAGGAACTCACCAAACTCCACACCCAAAAAACAAATAATCCAGTGAAGAAATGGGTAGAAGACATGAACAGACACTTCTCCAAAGAGGATATCCAGATGGCCCACAGACACATGAAATGATGCTCAGCATCCCTCATCATCAGGGAAATACACATCAAAACCACACTGAGATACCACCTCACGCCAGTCAGAGTGGCTAAAATGAGCAAATCAGAGGACTCTAGATGCTGGTGAGGATGTGGAGAGACGGGCACTGTTGGTGGGAATGTAAACTGGTGCAGCCCCTCTGGAAAACACTGTGGAGGTTCCTCAAAAAATTAACAGTATAGGTCCCCTGTGACCCAGCAATAGCACTGCTAAGAATCTACCCAAGGGATACAGGCGTGCTGATGCCTAGGGACACATGTACCCCAATGATCATAGCAGCACTCTCAACAACAGCCAAAACATGAAAAGAGCCTAAGTGTCCACAACAGACGAAAGGATCAAGAAGATGTGGTTTCTCTATACAATGAAATACTACATGGCTATGAGAAGGAATGAAATCTGGCCATGTGTAGCAACGTGGATGGACCTTGAGGGTGTTATGCTAAGCGAAATAAGTCAGGCAGAGGACAGATATCATATGTTTGCACATAGGTGGATTAGGAGGAGCTTAACGGAGGACCATGGGGGAGAAGAAGGAGAAAAATAGTGGGGAAGGAGGAGGGAGGCAAACCATGAGAGACTCTTGAATGCCAAGAACAAACTGAGGGCAGATGGGGAGGGGAGAAGGGGGTGATGGGCGTGGAGGTGGGCACTTGTGGGAAAGAGCACTGGGTGTTATATGGAAACCAACTTGACAAACTATTAAAAATGTATTGATAAAAAAATAAAAATAAATAAATAAAAATGAAGCATGTGGTAGTGGAGAAAACCTAGGAATGATGCGTTGTCCCCTAGGAAACAGAATGCAGAGGAAAGGTGGAATTGGACATGAAATTGACTTATAGGTACATCCTTAGCTAGGATGAAAGGAAAGATGAAGGGAACCAATTTCTCAAAGCTATGTTGTTTTGCACCAATCGTTTTATCCTTAGGACTATGAAGGCTTAATGTGATAGTGTCTACCAGATAACTCACCATACTGTTACACAAGTATCTCTTAATTGAACAGTTATTACCATGGGACTTTGGTGTCTCTGAGAACAGGGACTGCATGTTCTATCTCCTTAGTAGATAGGATGGTGCCTGCCAGATGACAGAGATTTAATAAAAGTTAAGTAAAGTGATTAAATGCTCAGCTGAGAAGTGTAGCATGGTGCAGGATTTCCTGTATGTCAGTATTTTTTGTAAATTTTAATTTAAAATTATATGTCAGTCAGAAACCAGAGAATTTAAGCTATAGAGAGTTCATTAGAGGGAGGTTATTATTGGGAATATTATTTCCAAAAAGTATTAGAAGAACTGGAAGAGCAAACAGGGCACAATGAGGCAATCTGGCTATTAGCACAGGAGGAAGCCACTGCTAAATCTAGTACTGGAGGGGCAAAGGTAGGAAACAGTGGTACAAAGAAGGGCCTTCTGGAAGGAACTGGGACTTAGGAAGGAAGAACACTACTGGATGTTACAACCACAAGGAGATGGAGCCACACCACAAAGACAACCTGAAGCAGAGAGTTGGGAGAAATACCATAGAATCTGTTTTTCACTCTCCACTCACCCTCACATATTCTGCTAGTGGCTTCCATTGGCAGAACTCAGTCAGATGCTAATTGGTAGGAGAGCATGGGGTTTGTAGTTATGAGGCTGAGTCCCCTAAGACACAGAGTGTAATAAGAGTAACGCAGGAAATGGTCCCTTAGAGTATATTGGTCAATAAACATATCAATATATTCTTAATAGTAGATTTAATGTTGTTCTTTTCTAGCATAGCATCATAGTCTCAAATCTGTAGAAGGTTAGAAAATAATCAGACTACAGATTACAAACTTTGAATATTTATAGGGTTCGAGGTAGATAGTGGGAGACTTAAAAATATAAAAATGAAACAATATACCAAAAAGGCATTGATAAAAGGAAATATTAACTCTAATTAAAAATATAAAGATCTTTGCTTAACACAATGATAAATACCTTTGTATTGTCTATACAGTAAAACACTGAATTTGCATCTCTGATTCCGAAAACATGCAAAGGTGATGTTCCTACTATATTTTTTAGTATTGCTCTGCTAGTCCTAGTCTATGGAATAATGTGGAAAAACAAAATGAAATATAGCTATTGGAAAGTAGTAAAGAAAATAACCATTGTTTGCAAAAGGTATTATTTTCTAGTAAAAACTCAGAAAATTATCTGAAAAAAATTATCACAACTTAAAATGCATTTATTACTGAGAGCAAAAAATGAGTAAATATGAAAAATCTACATATCAAAAATACTATAGAAATATAATGAAAAATATACTCCATAACAATAACATAACTAATACTTGAGTATGACTATAAAATGAATTTAAGTGTCAAGTTATCTGACCAGATTAATTATAATTTCTAAGTATGTCTGTGAGAGTGTTTCTGAATGATATTTGCATTTAAATTGGTGGACTCAGTGAAGTAGTTGTCCTGTCCATTGTGGGTGGGCATCGTCCAATCAGTTGAAGACATGATTAAAAAAAAAGCAGAAATAAAGGGGTGCCTGGGTGGCTTAGTCGGTTAAGCATCCGACTTTCACTTAGGTCATGATCTCGCGGTTCGTGGGTTCGAGCCCTGTGTCGGGCTCTGTGCTGACTGCCAGCTCAGAGCCTGGAGCCTATTTTGGAGTCTGTGTCTCCCTCTCTCTCTGACCCTCCCCTGCTCACGCTCTCTCTCTCTCTCTCTCCTAGAAATAAATAAAAATATTAAAAAAAAAAAAAGCAGAAGTAGAAATTCAGCTTTTTGACCACTGCGCTCTCCAACCTTGCCTCACTGCATGAGCTGGAATATCTCATCTGGTACTCTCTGGCCCTTAGGGATTTATACCATCTGCTCCTTTGGTTTTCAGGCCTCAAGACTCTAACTGAATTATACCACCATTTCCCAGGGTCTCTGCTATTATATATTATATATACTCTATATAAATCATAACAAAATTGTTAGTTAAGACAACTTTATATTTTTAGATAAGGTGATTATTGGTAGATAGAAAGCCAATGAGTTCAGACTGATAGCAAATTCAGAAGTGCCTGAAGTGAAGCTACCACCACAGGTAAGCAGATCTCAAGGAAACCCTAGGAAGACTAAGCTAAGAGTCATCAGCAATCTAAGCCAGGCTGAGCTGTGGGTCAATCCTCAAGGTAATTATTTTAGGAAACTTTATTGATAACACCCAGGATGTTTGTGCTCCTCTGTCTACAACTCATAAACAGAACAGCTGGCTGTATTGAATTTTGCCCTCAGAATGAAGCCCAAGAAATTTTTCTAGATAAAATAGTCTGTTCTGGGTCAAGGTTACTAGTAAGTGTATTGTGACTTGGGAAGGAAGCTAAACAGAAGTTGAGACAATCCTCGAGGGATTATGAAAAGGAAGGTGTTGGACAAAAATGAGAAATACTATTCGAGATTTTCATCCTCAGAGTAAAACTCTTTGGTTTAGCAATTAGGAAGGAAGACTTTGGTTCTGTTTGCCTGCTCACCATCCATACAGAGGTTAATAACTGCCACAGAGTAAAACGTGTTTACTTATACAGAATCAGTGGTCAGCCTTAATTAATGAAAAGTCTTGTTGTAGAAACACAGCCACCACCATTGTGGAACCCAGCATGCTATGTACCGATGCCAATTAATGCATTACTTCACTTACAAATATTAATAGATCAACACTTATGACAGCACACTTGAGGAAAGCACAAAAGGAGATGGACAAAAAAAGAACAAACAGTGAGGATGAGCACTGGGTGTTATATGGAAACCAACTTGACAATAAACTATTTAAAAAAAAAAGAACAGAATAATAGAATTAAGGGATCAAAAAGTTCAGAGGGACTTTAATTCAAAGAAAATAAATTAAATCTAATTCACATCCTGAGAGACAGCTGAGATGAATATTGCTTCTCTGACACAAGAATAATCGGCCATGAAAACAAAAAGATCTGAAATGGGTACATTTTTGGAAACTTAAAATTCAATGGACTGACTAAATTACAAATGTACATAACTTATGTTTGAAATGCAGATCTAGTAATGTCTCAGAATAATTGAGAAAAGTGAAGGAAAAGTATGAGACCATGTATAGATTCAGGTAACGCCAAAGAAAGGAAGAACTAATCAATTGAAAAAAGAGTCCCTGATTAGGGAAGGATGTAAATATTTAGATTTAAAGAGTCAATTCACTTCCAAGGAGAATAAATAAAATAAGACAACACTTAACAAATTTCATCAACAACATAAAAAATAAAAATCCTACAGGGGCGCCTCGGTGGCTCACTTGATTAAGCGTCCGACCTCTGCTCAGGTCATGACCTCGCTATTTGTGAGGTGAGCTCTGCATAGAGCTCTGTGCTGATAGCTTGGAGCCTGGAGCCTGCTTCAGATTCTGTGTCTCCCTCTCTCTCTGCCCCTCCCCAGTTCATGCTCTGTCTGTCTCTCTTTCTCAAAAATAAACATTAAAAATACTAAAAATAAATAAAAATAAAAATCCCACAGATTTCATAAAGGAAAAGAAATTTTATTTGCAAAGAAAGGAAAAGTGTAGGGAGGTAGCTTTTCATCAAAAACACAAGCTGTTCAAAAAAATTGAAGCAGTATCTTTAAATTTTTATGAAAAATAAATATTTTGAAGCTAGAATTCTATACCCAGTCATATCATTCACCAAAGCATGAAAGTCAAATAAATATATATTCAGACCCTTAAGAACAGAGAAATCTAATACCTATGAAAAAGTTGCACAAAAGACATTTCAGCAAAACAAGAAAGATATCCAGGAAGGATGGCAACATGTAATACAAAAAACACTGACATCAGAGTATGACCTAGAAAATTAAAGAAAATTAAAAATAAATTTAAAAGAAACCCATTACATATGTATTGTATTTTCTTTCCTTTTCACAGAAATAATAATAGATGCAAAGACTAGTCAATTGTACTACTTAATTCTATCATATACCCTTGGATATTTGAATGGAAAGTGCTGTTTATTGCTTTTTTATGCTTTAATATCAACACAGAGAAACTCTTAAAGTTATAGAGAAATGACTATAAATGTTATAAATGTCACATCAAAAATATATGATGAAAAATATTGGTAAGTATGAAAAAGAGGGCTACAAAGGAGGAAACATATTAATTATAATTACCTCTTTTAAAAACAGGGTGTTAGATTGGGGCACCTGGGTAGCTGAGTCAATTGAGCGTCCAACTCTTGACTTCAGCTCAATTACGGTTTGTGGGTTTTAGCCTGCAGCTAACATTACAGAGCCGGTTTGGGATTCTCTCTCTCCCCCTCTCTCTCTGCCCCTCCCCTGGTCATTCTCTCTCTCTCTAAATAAATAAGCAAATGAATAACTGAGTAAATTTTTAAAAAAATAATAAAAATAATAAAAGTAAAAACAGGGAGTATTTCTTAGAGGTGAGATATAAAGAAATGCAAATTCAGGCACATTTAAATTAAAAAAAAAAGACCACCAGAAGAATTAAAAATACTGTGAAGATAGGTGGGAAGTAATGTAAATGTCATGCATTCTCTACTTCCCTAGAGAAAAGACCATAGAAACTGTACACATTTTATATTTGGTAATAAAACTATTTTTGAAGTAATAATGGTAATTACCATAAGAACTAAACTCAAAAACCATTAACTGTGGATGACTCTAAATTGTGTGTGTGTGCATGAAAGGAAGACAATTTTACTTTTTTATTTAGTCTTTTCTGTAATATTTTCTTTAACATGTACATTTATTATCTTCATAATAAAATAATCTGATAAGGTTTGAACCTAGATATATCTAAAACTATCTTAATTAAAATTGTATGATACCAGTCCAATGATGAACAAATATACTATAATAAGAAAAGAGAAGTTCCAGACACAATCTAGAAGAGTTGTAGGGAAAAAAATATTATTAAGTAAAAATTGTCAGGGTACTTAGAAAAGTAATAGAGAGCTATTTTTAATGAAACCTATGTAAATATTCATATTTTTATGTGAGGAATAATTTTCCATACATGGGCATAATGGTAGGTGACTTAATGGTATATATTGTTAAATGTAACTATTTTTAAATGCCATAAAAAGGGAGCATGTAAAGATATGAAATACATTTTTGTCAAAATCAGTAAAGGATGCTGTCATTATCAAAAAATATTTATAAAGCAACAGAAACTAACTTTCATATAAATAATTGGAACACAAACTGACAATTTATAAAGGAATATGGATGACTAGGAAATTTATGAAGAAATATTCAATCTACAATATCTACATATTTTTTAAAATACCACTTAGGAACAGTGGATTAGCAAATTTTAGAGTTAAAAACACATTTTCAGTGATGAAAATTCTTTTGACTTTTTGTGGATATATGTATATATATATTTATATATAAAGCATAACCTTTCTGAAATATCCATTTACAATGAATATTTTAAGACCCTTAACAAGGGCATTTCTCATCAGTCCTGTGAAATACAAAGAAATGCAATCAAAGACATGCACAAAATAGCCATTATATTATTATGCTAAAAATTTATAACAGCAAAACAACGGAAATAGCTTCTCTAAGAAATGAAAAGATTTAAATAAATTAAGAAAAATTAATTTTCTTAAGAAAATTGAATATGAAGAAAGGATTAATTTGCTTACATCTCACTTGGGAGGTGTCAGCCCATTGCAGTGGGGGTAAGGAAAAGAAGGAAATGAGTTAAGATCTAAAGCAATGTCAAGCAGTACATTGCTGCTTGTGCTGCTGGTTTAGCTAAGCCACAGAAAGATCAAATAACCCATGGGGTGCCTGGGTGGCTCAGTCGGTTGAGCGTCCAGCTTAGGCTCAGGTCATGATCTCAGGGTTCATGGGTTCGAGCCCTGTATTGGGCTCTGTGCTAGCAGCTGGCTCAGAGCCTGGAGCCTGCTTCAGATTCTGTGTCTCCCTCTCCCCTGCTCACGCTGTCTCTCTCTCTCAGAAATAAATAAAAAACATTAATAAAAAAAAAAAAGATCAAATAGCTCTTGAGGCTTGTTCACTTAGCATATGAGACCTCTCTTGAAGGGTAGCCAGTCTTGAGAATAGTCCACCGAAGACAGAAAAGAGGGTAGCTAATCCCCTGCTAATTTGGTGCCCACTCTGGAAACTGGATTCTGCTCTTCACAATGTGCTGTTTCATGCAAGTTCAAAAAAGGGAGGGAGGAATAGCTTGTCCACCACTCAGGAAAGTGAAGGAATGGGCCACTTGGGTGGCTGCTCAGTTGGTTAAGCATCTGACTTTGGCTCAGGTTATGATCTCATAGTCCATGGGCTTGAGCCCCGCGTCGGGCCCTGTGCTGACATCTCAGAGCCTAGAGCCTGCTTCAGATTCTGTGTCTCCCTCTCTCTTTGCCCCTCCCCCACTCGCTCTCTGTCTGTCTCTCAAAATAAAATAAAGACATAAAAAGAAATTTAAAAAAAAAATAAAGTGAAAGAAGGAGATAGTCCAAAAATCTCACGGCTTATGACTTCAAGCCCCCTGTCTGGCTCTGTGCTTACAGCTCAGAGCCTGGAGCCTGCTTCATATTCTGTGTCTCCCTCTCTCTCTACTCCTCCCCTGCTCACACTCTGTTTGTTTCTTTCTCTCTCTCAAAAATAAATAAAACATTAAATTTTTTTTGAAAATTCCTAGTCTTTAAATTTAGATTATGTAAAAAGACTGGAGAAAATTCAAGAGCATTGAATAAAGACATATGACATAATTTACTTCTAGATGATGACTGGAAAAGGAGACCAAACATTTTTGTGTTTTTGTAGTTTAACCAAATCTATATCCTTCTATCTTTATCCTGATCAGATTTACATAAAACTGAGCTTTTAAGCCGAAACAAAACAAAAGTTAGCCTTTTTGCTTAGATGCTTTTGGAATTAGATGGTAAGAATAATTCTCTACTGTCAGTAAAATCTAATGACTGGTTACAGCAGTATATTTTGTTGATTTTATTTGATTTCTTTTCTAAAATTTGCCAGCACACCATGAGGTAATACTCCTGAAATATGAGAAAAATGAATGGGTAACAAAAAGAGGGATCATAATAATAACAGCACATATTTAAAGACCACTATCATTGTTAGCTATAGTTCCTAGTGCTCATACACATTAGTAATTCATTTAACACTGAGAAAACTCTATAAAAATGAATAATATTATTGTCATTACAGGAGCGTCTCGGTGGCTTAGTTGGTTAAGCATCCTACTTTGGCTCAGGTCATAATCTTGCAGTTCATGGGTTCAAGCCCCACATCGAGCTCTTTGCTGTCAACACAGAGCCTTCTTCAGACCCTCTGCCCCCCTCTCTCTATGCCCCTCTCCCGCTCATGCTGTGTCTTCCTCTCTCTCAAAAATAAACATTTAAAAATATATTATGGCCATTACCATTTTTACAGATGAGAAACTGAGGCAGAGGTGTCAAACAGCTAGTGAATGACAGATCCCTGATTTCACCTAAAGAAGGCTGGCTCCAAAGACTGTTCTATTAACCATTATAACACATACTACTTTTTGTAGTCATTTAGGCAATTGCTGGAAAATTTAAATTATATATTACATAGAAAATATTCTGCCATGAAGAATCTCTCTGACTCTTCTCTGGTGCAGATGCCTAATTATAGCTGACTCTTTATGGTACAGATATCTGTAGAGCTGAGATCTTAGATCTACTTTATAGTCCTTCTTTCTGTGAAATACTGCCCCAAACAGAAAAAGAAGTCAATGATGTTGATTTTCTTCATTGCTGTTTCATTTCCTAGTACATTTCTCATAGGCAATGCTACTAAATATTATAACCTTTAGTCTATAGTGATAAAATCACTTAAACTAAAGGTTTAGTGATTTTATCACTCCAAGATTTAAAGCCTGAACATACATTGATGCAGGCAAATTTACCTATAACAAATTTACAGTTTACACAGATATTGAATTTTCAATTTACTATTCATTTCAGAGAAAGAAAACTTAAAAGTTATCATTTGTTTTTCTTAGAGTCATAGATTCTACTACCAATAACATGCAAACATCTAAGAAAAATGTCACTTGCATTTATGCTATAAATAAAGTTATAAGTTTATAATTAAAAAGTATCATTAAATTATAAATTTATCAATGGTTAAGTACAGTGGTAATTTCAGAAACTGGTGTTTGGTAATTTTACTTTTAATACAGAGAGGGATATAAAATAAGACTGAAATGAAGTGATAAGGTAAAACAATACTTCTAAAGACTGGCATGGCATTCACATCTTTGTTATAATCTGACTTGAAAAATGGAAAAAAAGGAAAAATTAAGTAAGATGAAATAAAACTGATAACAAGTAAGATCTTCTCCCTTCAAAACTGAGCTATTAAAATCATATTCTATTGTTTAATCAGAAGGGAGTAAACCCGGAAATATGTGGGCTTGACACGCTTTTTGGATACATATATCCACAAAGGTTGAGGGAAGAACAGGAATAAATTGTACACTTTGCTTTAACAGGGACAGAAAGTCCTTGTGACTGCTTACTCAGCTCTCTAAGTTTTAAAATAAAATGAAATACATGTAGACAAAGGTAATTCAAGAAGTATCCTAAAAGACCTCAAGTGAATCGATGACTAGTGTTTGTATTTGTGAAATTTGAACCTAAATCTTTCTTCAGCACCAACTACCCTGACTCAAAAATTTCTTTTTTAAGAAAAATATGTTTTCTAAAGGTTTTTTATTACATTTTTTACAGAATATGTCTGTCACCTGTCAAGCAATGTGATTAAAGGCCGGAGAAATTGCCTATTTGCTTGATATAGAGTGTGGCATTTTCTAAGTATAATACACGTTTGTGACCAAATTCATGTGCTATAGACTTCTAGTCTTAAAATTATACACATTATTTATATTTCATCCTATTTTTATTAAATTTAGAATGCAAATGAGATCTGGTTATACTTCAGTATGTATATCTTGAGATTAAGTTGTCAGTCCTAAATGTAGTGACGCTGTGCACTGTTTATGAAAAATATGACAGTCTGGTTAAGAAACAAAACTAAGCAACAAAAGCAAAAAGAAAAACTCTCATAAGTCCATCACACTTACTGAGAATAAAATGCAGTGCTCTTATCCAGTCCTACAACACCGGACCTGACCTTGTGATCTGGCTCTGAAATCTCTCCCCATCTCCCATCCCCTCAGCCCACCCTCCCTCTTCCCAGTGACTGCCTTTCTCACAGTACCTCCATCACCTGCTCCCCACTCAGGGAACTTCTTCCAGATAGTTACAGGGCGCACTCTTATTTTTTTCAGAGCTCTTGAAAAACACATTCCCTGACTACCCTCTTCATTTTCTAATTCTTCACCTGCCTTGTTTTAGTTCATAGCCTTTACCTGCAGTACCTGACATTATAAATGTGTATACTTCTTTATTATCCTTCTTACCCATGAAATCAAGGATTCATTAGGACAGAGACATTTTGTGAACCCCTGCACTCACATTGCCTGGAACATTGTCATATAATAGGTTCTTAATGCATATTAACAGAGTAATAGAGAGGCATCTGGGTGGCTCAGTCAGTTAAGTAACCGATTCTTGATTTCAGATTAGGTCATGATATCACAGTTTGTGAGATTGAGTCCCACATGGGGCTCTGCACTGACAGCTCAGAGCCTGCTTGGGAGTCTCTCTTTCTCCTTCTCTCTTTTTTAAAATTTTTAATGTTTATTTTTGAGAGAGAGAGACAAGAGTGCAAGTGGGGAGGAGCAGAGAGAAAGGGAGACACAGAATCTGAAGCAAGCTCCAGGCTCTGAGCCATCAGCACAGAGCCAAACGCAGGGCTCAAACCCACAGACCATGAGATCATGACCTGAGCTGAAGTCGGATGCTTAACTGACTGAGCCACCCACGCACCCCTCTCTCCCTCTCTTTCTGCCCCTCTCCTGCCTGAGCTCTCTCTCTCTCTCTCAAAATAAATAAATAAATTTTTAAAAAAAATTAAAAGGAGTAATACATTGCACTCACTGTTGGGGTCCTAAAGTGATGCAACAGAAGCTTTATATCTCTAGGTGAAATCAGCTAATCCTCAGACTTTGACTGTGATACGGAAAAAGGAATCAGTAAGGTATTGCAGAGATTAATGTATGTAATCAAGTGGTAAAAAAAATTTTAAACAAAATTACATATACTTAATGTCATGATATAATTGATGTTATCTTGTACATGCTGAAAACCATATGGTTAGATTATTTATTAAATTTTAACTAATTATTTCCCTGGTAATCATCCACTACTTTTCATGCCATTCCCATTCTGTTCTCCTACCCACCCCAGTCAAATTCCTAAGTTCATAGCTTCAGAGGAGGAATGAGAAAGAAAAGAGGCTTTAAGTTTCTTCTGGATATAGACACCTAAAATCTGAAGTTGTTAGATAAAGAACATGTTCAGCATTGATGAAAATGCGGGGAAAACCATAGGAATGAGCAGAATTTCTTCATTTTTAAAATTGTCTTTATACAAGATATCTTTTAAGTTTGAGGGTAAGGAGAAAACAGTAGAGTGGTATTCAAAATAGAGAATGACCTGTACTGGCCTCCTATCAATCTATGAGGCACATATGTGTGTTGTAAACAACTTGTATGAGCTATTCTGGAGATAACCGGCTACATAAGAGTCTAAGTACTGGGGGCGCCTGGGTGGCTCAGTCGGTTAAGCATCCGACTTCGGCTCTGGTCGTGATCTCATGGTTCATGGGTTCGAGCCCCGCATCGGGCTCTGTGCTGACAGCCAGCTCAGAGCCTGGAGCCTGTTTCAGATTCTTTATCTCCCTCTCTCTCTGACCCTTCCCTGCTCTCTCTCTCTTTCTCTCTCTCTCTCAGAAATAAATAAAACATTAAAAATTAAAAAAAAAAAAAAAAGAGTCCAAATACTGGTGTGTCCCAGAGAGAAGGGCCAACCCCTGGAAAGGAAAGAACCAAGGGAGAAAAACTAGCTATACAAAGGGCCTAGACACACAGGTCTTCCAAGGCCTTACCAAGCGTTTTCTGTTCTCATTCCTTTACACCTTTAGTCTCCAGGAATTTTGACCAAATCTCTAAGACGAAGGATAAAGCCCCAACTGACTAGACCAAGTTTCCACTACTCCAATAGAATGGAGATCTTCAATAAAAATAAAATAGGTATGAGAAAATAAAAAGAATTGTATTATTTGTACAACTAAGCTCTATACACTGGCTACCTACATTACTTATACCCAGTGGCAGATTTTCTGAGAATGAAGAAGCTTAAGCTTCAGGGTCTCTGTCTTGCATAAGTCCCTAGGTTTGTAGGAGTGCTTGGAGTTGTAGCACATTCTTGGAACCAGTTTGCACAGAAAGTATTTCTCTATAAGCATTCCTAGAAAATTGTCTAAAGAGACCTCAAAAGAAATGAATCTGAAGTGTTAAGGCTCCAGAAATTCCTTGTGATTTCTCTTTTCATTAAAAATATAAACCCTTAAATACATATATGTATGCATGTGTATACACATACCCTTTTGGGGCACCTGAATGGCTCAGTCGGTTGAATGTCTGACTCTTGATTTCGGCTCAGGTCCCATGATCTCATGGTTCATGAGTTCGAGCTCCTCATCAGGCTATGTGCTGTCAGCATGGAGCCTGCTTCAGATTCCTTTTCTCCCTCTCTCTTTGCCCCTCCCCTGCTCGTGCTCTCTCTCTCAAAATTAATAAGCATAAAAATGAGTATACACACACACACACACACACACACACACTTTTGCCTTGCTCTTTATTTCCCTTTGCTCATTTGTTTCTTAACTTCTACATATAAGTGAAATCATACAGTATTTGTGTTTCTCTGGCTGACTTATTTTGCTTAGCATAATACTCTGTAGCTCCATTCATGTCATTGCAAATGTCAAGATTTCATTTTTTTTTTAATAGCTGAATAATACAGACTCTTCGCTATAGGAAACAAATTGATGGTTACTAGAGGGGAAGCTGTGGGGGTATGAGTAAAATAGGTGATGGGGATTCAGGAGTGCACTTGCTGTGTTGAGCACTGGGAGATGTATGGAAGTGTTGAATCACTATATTGTACTCCTGAAATTAATGTTACACCATATGTTACCTAACTGGAAAAAACTATAAACTTTGTATATATACACACTTTTGAACCTACTTATAAATATATAATTTTGTATTCTTTTTCTTAATAAAGCCATCATATTTATAGACTTTAGGCTCCACTTAATTTGCACCCACCTTTGCATATGCTTGTGTATACATATGACTTCAGAAAGATAGAACACCAAGCTGATAAATGCATGGCCTTTGGGAAGTAGTGATGGCAGGCCAAGTAGGGAAAGGCTTTCCAAATCCTACCTCATATACCTTTACAAGTTTTTGCTGTATCATATTCTATATTTCTCTTTTTACTTCCCTGACAAAGAGAAACAAAATTCTCATTTTTTCAAAATAACTTTAGATTCTGATAAAAACTACCTCCTAAAAGAATTAAATAAATAAAATAAAAATGAAACCAAGAGTTTGGGTTTACCAACAAAAGGAAAAAAAAAGGCCACATCTTTTTTGTTTCCTTCACAGGCAAATTTCTATGAAGGTTATTATCAGTAGTTTTATTTTAGGTTTTATTGAAGTGTAATTTACATATCATAAAATTCACAGGTTGTGTCAAATCAGTGATGTTTTTAGTGAATTTATGAATGTGTGCAACCAGCACCACAATCGAGAAACATTCTCATCACCCTCCAAAATTCCCTTGAGCACATGTGCAGTGTATAAAATTATTCTTTTATAAAATCTGTTTTTATTTTAGAACCATTGTCTTCACTTGTTCACCTCTTAGTACTGTCTTTACCTAACACCTTTTGACTTCTGCTGCATCAATCATTGACTCTTTCCTTGCCATGGTCACTAATAACCTTATGGTTCTTAAAATTGATAGATGTTTCTCCAAGTTTAACTGACTTGATTTTTCAGCTTTCCTTGGCATTGTTGGGAATTCCTTCTTTCCTTTCCTTTCTCCTTACTAATAGGAACTCTGTAGGTTACATGTGACCATATGATCAGCTAAAATATATAAATAGTCAAGGTCACTTGCATGTAGGGAGGTGATGAGATGTAAGAATTTGGGTAAGCACTTCTGGGAAAGATTTTGATTCTCGATATAGGTGTTCCTTCTTCTTACTTCCACCACTTTGCCCTTCCTGCCTGTAACACAGTCGCTTATTGAAGTTTCATAGAGCATCTCCCCAGTAGAACAGAGCAATGAAACTAAGAGCTGGTTCTTTGAAAGAATTAACAAAATTGATAAACCCCTAGCCAGACTTATCCAAAAGAAAAGAGAAAGTACCCAAATAGATAAAATCATGAATGAAAGAGGAGAGATCACAACCAACACCACAGAAATACAATTAAAAGAGAATACTATGAAAAATTATATGCCAAGAATCTGGACAATCTGGAGGAAATGGGAAAAATTCCTAGAAACTCAGACTACCAAAACTGAAACAGAAAGAAATAGAAAATTTGAACAGACCCATAACCAGTAAAGAAATTGAATCAGTAATCAAAAATCTCCCAACTAATAAGAATCCTGGACCAGATGGCTTCCTAGGGGGATTCTACCAGACATTTAAAAAAGAGTTAATACTTATTCTTCTCAAACTGTTCCAAAAAATAGAAATGGAAGGAAAACTAACAAACTCATTCTACAAAGCTAGCCTTATCTTGATATCAAAACCAGACAAAAGACTCCACTAAAAAGAATGACAGGCCAATATCCCCAATGAACATGGATTCAGGAATTCTCAATAATTTTCTTGTAAATTTAATTCAACAGTACATTAAAAGAATTATTCACCATGATCAAGTGGGATTCATTCCTGGGCTGCAGGTCTGGTTCAATATTTGCAAATCAATCACCATGATACACCACATTAATAAAAGAAAAGATAAGAACCATAGGTTCTGTCAATAGATGCAGAAAAAGCATTTGACAAAATACAGCATCCATTATTGATAGAAACCCTCAACAAAGTAGGAATAGAGGGAACATACCTCAACATCCTAAAGGCCATATATGAAAGACCCACAGCTAATATCATCCTTAATGGGGAAAAACTAAGTGCATTTACCCTACAGTCAGGAAGAAGACAGGGATGTCCACCTCACCATTACTATTTAACATAGTACATAGTAACAAGTCTTACCCTCAACAATCAGACAACAAAAAAAAATAAAAAGCATCCAAATCAGCAAGGAAGAAGTCAAACTTTTCACTCTTTTTAGACAACATGATATTCTATGTAGAAAATCCTAAAGACTTCACCAAAAAATTGCTAGAGCTAATCTAAGAATTCATCGAAGTGGCAGGATATAAAATCAATGCGCAGATATCTGTTGGAGTGGAATCGTGTATTAAACTTAAGATTTTGCTTAGTTATCATTCTTGAGTGCCACCTGGACAGTGAATCAAGAGGAATAGCACTTCCTTTCTATAGACTTAACAGATATCTTGTTACCACAATTAAAAGCTTTTATAATAGTTAAAACCCTTATCTATAGTTTATATTTTTCCCTATGCCTAGCACAAATTGACTTGTTTATGACATAGTTTGATAATTAAGAGCAAGAACATATTTCTTCTTATATATGGTATCGTCATTATTATCTAATTGTCCTAGGCATTTTTTTAAGTGCAATATCTAATAAATACGAAATCTCATTTTTATTACATATGAGAAAATCAGCTACACATAATTAGACCAGAAGAAATATTTGAAATAAAATTGTGATTATTTTTTATTTATCATGAAATCACTCAAAGTAATTTATGGGGGGGATGCAAGATTTCCTTTAAAAAATGTTTTTATCAATCTTATAAGTGTTTTTATTGTACTTATTAAATAATCACTTTTTGTGAATGATACTTCTGAAAGCAATAAAGTTTATTATCTTCACTATTTTGCCAAGAAACCAAGTAAGACATTTTGGAGCATAGCGTGACCTGGGATCTCTATCATCTTGTGTAATGAAAGTATGTATAGATGCTTATTCCAAAAGGCCATAATTTATAGACACCAACCAACCTTCTTCCACATGATCTTCTGAAGTTATTTAGGGAAGTCCTATCAGCCTCAAAAACAGAGGATGCAGCCTTGCTGAAGGCTGTAGGACTCAGCAGGTTTCCTTAACATCCAAACAGTGTAACTCTCTAAGAATTTCAATTCTTCTGTGTTATCCACTTCTTTTTTCAAATATCTTTTTAAGGATGATGCCTCAGGGTAAATTGCCACAAAGGTAACACCTCACTCATTGTAACTAATCTAGGAGATCAGAATCCCTCAGTACTTTCTAAACATTGGATGCCCAGCCTCAGCCACTTTGGGTAATTTTTTAGAGCCCCAAACAGATTCAGTACTCTTTCTGACATATTTCTTATCTGCATTGATAAAAGAGATCTACCTCATTTTTTAGATATGCTTCCACTTGATTCATGGCTATTATTTTATATGTAAGAGGTAATTTTACACTTCATTTTTTACAGATTAAATATCTTCATATAGTTACACCTTTAAAAAACAGTTTTAGTTTGTTCTTTTGGCCATGATGCTATCCTCAGTTGTATAAAAGGAGACTCCAAACTGAGAAAACAACAAGTGAAGGTCTTCATTTAATTGTGTCACAAGCAGTAATTCTAATCTGTTATAGGGCACCCTGAGGCCAAATTATCTGTAGAGAGCAAATGTTAACCTATTTTCTTTTCACGGTTCACCCTACTTAACAATACTCAGGAAGGGTTATGCCTATTTTATGGCTTTAATTGGAAAGGGCCCATCCTATATATGAGCCCTGTTCATCTCCATCCTAGTCCATAAGAACTGGAAAAGAATATGGTAAAGCATATATGGAAAGCTTTTATGGAGTAGGCCTGGAGATGGAATACCTTGCTTCTTCTTATTTCCCCACTGTCAGGAAGAGGAAATTTATTTTGGATAAAAAAAACTGGAAGTCCCTGTATACTACATTATCCTACTCTGTACTTCTAATCATCCTTTATTTCTAAGTCTGTTCTACACTTCTGATCACTAACTAACCATTTGGACACTTCTGCTTTCCCAAGAGGAATTTCCTTATCTATTTTTTTAAATTTAAATTCAAGTTAGTTAACATATAGTGTAGTAATCATTTCAGGAGTAGAATTTAGTGATTCATCACTTACATATAACAGCTAGTGCTCACCCCAAAAAGTGCCCTCTTTAATGTCCATCAACTATTTAGCCCATTCCCCCCCACCTCCCCTCCAGCAACCCTCAGTTTGTTCTCTGTATTTAAGAGTCTTTTGTGGTTGGTCTCCTTCTCCATTTTTTAAAGTTTATTTATTTATTTTGAGAGAGAGAGAGCGAGCGAGCAAGAGAGCATGAGTGAGAAAAGGCCAGAGAGAGAAGGAGAAAGAGAGAATACTAAGCAGGCTCCTGGCTGTCAATGCAGAGCCTGATGTGGGGCTCAAACCCATGAACCACCAGATCATGACCTGAGCCCAAACCAAGAGTTGGATGCTTAACTGACTGAACCACCCAGACACCCCATACCTCCCTCTGTTTTTATCTTATTTTTCCTTCCCTTCCCCTCTGTTCATCTGTGTTGCCTCTTAAATTCCACATATGAGTGAAACCATATAATGTGACTTTGACTGACTTATTTTGCTTAACATAGTACACCCTAGTTCCATCCATGTTGTTGCAAATGGCAAGATTTCATTCTTTTTGATATCTGAGTAATAGTCCATTGTATATATATATATATATATACCACATCTTCTTTATCCTTGCATCAGTAGATAGACATTTGGGCTCCTTTCATAATTTTGCTATTGTTGGTAGCACTGCTATAAACATTAGGTGCATGTGCCCCTTCAAATCAGCATTTTTGTATCTTTTGGATATTTACCTAATAGTGCAATTACTGGGTCATAGGGTAGTTCTATTTTTAATTTTTTGAGGAACCTCTGTACTGTTTTCCAGAGTGGCTGCACCACTTTGCATTCCTAACAGTACAAAAATGTTTTCCTTTCTCCACATCCTCCAAAACCTGTTGTTTCCCAAGTTGTTAATTTTAGCCATTCTGACAGGTGTGAGGTGGTATCTTATTGTGGTTTTGGTTTCCCTGATGATGAGGGATATTGAGGATCTTTTCATGTGTCTGTTAGCCATCTGGGTGTCTTCTTTGGAAAGTGCCTATTTGTGTCTTCTGCCCATTTATTCACTGGATTGTTTGTTTTTTGGGGTATTGAGTTTAATAAGTTCTTTACAGATTTTGGATACTAACCCTTTATCTGCTATGTCATTTGGAAATATCTTCTCCTATCCCATCAGTTGCCTGTTAGTTTTGTTGATTGTTTCCTTCTCTGTACAGAAGCTTTTTATCTTGATAAAGTCCCAATAATTCATGTTTGCTTTTGTTTCCCTTGCCTTTGGAGACATGTTTAGTAAGAAGTTGTTGCAGCTGAGGTCATAGAGGTTGCTGCTTGTTTTTCCTCTAGGATTTTGATGGTTTCCTGTCTCACATTTAGGTCTGTCATCCATTTTGAATTTATTTTTGTGTATGGTGTAAGAAAGTGGTCCAGTTTCATTCTTCTGAATGTCACTGTCCAGTTTTCCCAACACCATCTGCTGAAGAGACCTTTTCTCCATTGGATATTCTTCCCTGCTTTGTCAAAGATTAGTTGGCCATACATTTTGTGGGTCTATTTCTGAGTTCTCTGTTCTATTCCATTAATCTATGTGTCTGCTCTCTCTTATCTGTTTTTCTCTGTGACCCTTGATTCCATACACTGAGAGGTATGCCAATAACTATAAACTTTTCACATATGCTGAGTAATCATACCTAAATATGTTCATTACATTGAGTTCTCATTTGTGTGTTTGTTTCTTTATTTATGTATTTATTTGCTTGCTTGCTTGTTTAGTGCTTTTTCCCCCCATCATACTGGCAGTGACTGAAAAGCATTAGATAAATAACAGCATGAAAGGTCATAAAAGATATTTTTGAGGGGATAAAGGCATAATATGATCCTGTGGTAAGCAGCCTCTAAAACTGCCTTCAATGATCCCCTCTTCCTGGTATTATCCTTTGAAAGTGGGTTGGGTTTAGTGATTCACTTTGGTGAACAGAATGTGGCAGAGGTGACGGGATGTTACTTCAGAGATTAGGTTACAGGACTGGAGTATCTTTTTGTGCCCTCCAGTACTTCCCTGTTTTCCGAGGGAAGTCAGTTACCTTGTTGTCAGCTACCCTGTGGAAAGGCCCACTTGACAAGGAACTGTTGTCTCTGACCAATAGCTAGCAAGGACTGAAAGCTAGCCAACAGCCACATGAATGACCTCAAAAGCATTGCTCCTTTCCCAGTTGAGCTTTCATGTGACTGCAGTTCTGGATGACACCTAGATTGAAGCTCTGTGAGATATTCTGAGTTAGGTGACCCAGTTAAGTCACGTGCAGATTCCTAATGCCCAGAAAATGTAAACTAAAAATAAGTTGGCTGTTTTAAGACACTAAATTTTGTGCTAATGTGTTTCACAGCTATGGATAACTGATTTAGATCTCTTTTGTGTAAAACAAAAAAGAGATACATGTGCTCTTATACGCATAAAGTATGTTTTGCAAAGATTCCAGAAGTTGTTAATACTGCTTTCCTCCGATAACAGAGTATGAAGAAGTGGGGAATTTATTTTACTCTATACTGTTCTCCACTGTTGGAATATTTTATCATGAAAATGGGCTACTTCTTAATCATCACAAGAAAATAACTGGTTAAAGTACTAGTTTTTATTTAGTTTAGTTTTTAATTTTGTTTTAATGAGAAAATTATAGCTAATATTATAGGCTATTTAGAAAAGAATGAGGACACTACATATTAAAGCCTGTGGGAAGTGGCCTAAATCATACTCAGAAGAAATTTTATAGAATTAAAATAGACTTGATTTGAAAAATCAAGATTAAATATAAGGAACAAAGTTTCCTCTTTAAGAAGAAAAAAAGAAAAATAAAGCCCAAATAAGTTGAAATAATGCGTAAGTGCAGAAATTAGTGACGTAGAAGATAAGCCATTCAAAGCAAACAAACAGACATCAGTAATCTCTCCTACACTAAAACCAAAACCTGGCCCTGTGAAAAGATGGATAAAACATATAAAAAATGGCAAATATAAATAAGAAAAAGAGTTGAGGCACAGATATATGCCAAGAATGAAAAAATAACATGATTAGAGATTAGAAGCATTTTCATTAATGGTAAGAACAAACAAGGATATGCTCCAATACCCCTATCATTCAGCTTTGTCTAGGAGATCCCAGAAAATGCCAGCAGTGAAGGAGAAATGAGTATAAGTAGTGCAAAATGCATTAAAGACTGTCAATGTTATAGCACATATAGACAATCTTAGAGCATCTCATTAATTAATAATTGAAACTAATATGAGAGTTTAACAAAGTGACCATTTACCAAAAGCTCATTATGTGGCTCCTGCACTTACTTAAGGGTAATAGCTTTTTATCTTTGCTCTAGTATAGCAATAGCCCTAAAGTGCCTTCTGATTTCAATGGACAATTTCAGCCTTTAATGACAATCCCATTAGACCTCATTCTATACTAGAAAACATGTCTGTACTCACTTAGAAATTGAGGAAATTGTTTTGCTGATTTTTTCCTTTATATACCCATGCTGGACTATGTTGGAATGGTCATTTTCTCATGTCTAGACATCTGATACTCATTAAAGGCATTTCTCAAGTTTTAGTCTGAGTTTTAGAAACTAGGGTTGTGGGGCTCCTGGGTGTTTTAGTCAGTTAACTGTCCAATTCTTGGTTTCAGCTCAGGTCATGATCTCATGGTTTGTGGGTTTGAGCCTTGCTTCAGTCTCTTCACTGGCCGTGCAGAGCCTACTTGGAATTCTTGCTCTCAACCTCTCTGTCTGCCCCTCTCCTGCTTGTGTAACCTTAAAAGAAGAAGAAGGAGAAGGAGAAGGAGAAGAAGAAGAAACTAAGGTTCTAAAAAGGTAGTAGATCATGGCTCTCCACTGTGATATTCTGCAGAAGTCTTCTTACTTGATAACTTT
Source organism: Hyaena hyaena (assembly GCF_003009895.1). NCBI lineage: Eukaryota > Metazoa > Chordata > Mammalia > Carnivora > Hyaenidae > Hyaena > Hyaena hyaena. The sequence continues at coordinate 128,414 of NW_024082537.1, forward strand.
ACGAAGGGCCTAGATTTCTGTAACCCTGAAGTTGTAAGCACTCTATGTACATGTGTAGGTATAGTCAAGAGAAAGCTATTTAAAATTTTATTATTATTATTATTTTATAGTTTATTGTCAAGTGGCGCACCTGGGTGGCTCAGTCAGTTAAGTGTCAGACTTTGGCTCAGGTCATGATCTCGCGGTTCGTGGGTTCGAGACCCACGTCGGGCTCTGTTCTGACAGCTAGCTCAGAGCCTGGAGCCTGTTTCAAGTTCTGTGTCTCCCTCTCTCTCTGACCCTCCCCTGCTCACACTGTCTCTCTCTCTCTCTCTCTCAAAAATAAATAAAAAACATTAAAAAATAAAAAATAATTTTTAAATGTTTATTAATTTTTGAGACATAAAGAGACAGAGTGGAAGTGGGAGTGGGGCAGAGAGAGAGGGAGGCACAGAATCTGAAATAGGCTCCAGGCTCCAAGCTGTCAGCACAGAGCCCGATGTGGAACTCGAATTCACTAGCTGTGAGATCATGACCTGAGCCAAAGTCAGATGTTTTACCAACTGAGCCACCCAGGAGCCCCTAGTCAAGAGAAAGTTTTAAAAGCATTTTGGCAGAAAGTGCAGATTTCAGTTTGGATCTTAAATCAACTTGGCATGATACTGCACAGAAATCATGGATGCCATGATAATGCCTATTATCTAAATGAGACAGAGTCATCTCCTTTGTTTCCAGTGGAGTGAGGTTTTGCTGCACATCATTTCTTATGTATTTCCAAGTTATATTTGAATTACAAATATAATGGTGTCAATGTGATAGCCAAGGAAAATTTCCTTAGTTACAATTTTACTCAAAAACTTTAAACTCCTTGAAAAAAATATATTTCCCTAGGAAGTTCATTTCCCTACTTTCTGAGAAAATTAAATTCAGTTGTCTTCTCTCGTTTGAAAAGTACAAATTTCTGTCCCCAGGAGTCGAAACTCATGGACTTACTTCATATTTTATAGGACAGAGTCAAAGCAATAAAATAGTCTCCCCCACCCCTTCCTCCCTCAAACCAGTTAATTTTTTTTTACTGAATTCTTACCATATGGTCTGATCCTAGGAAGAGGCATTTCTCCCTTGGTTTCTAAATCATGTCTCCTCCAGGAATTGAATCCTGGAGTTTTGCACAATTTCCCTCATCATTCATTTCTTTCTCATGTTTTATTGTCAATATAATTTTTTCTAATATCCCTCATAATAAAAACAAAGTATAACAATGATGTCTTAAATATACATTTTATTCCAGCTATCACTCTATTATTCTTTTTCTCTTCATAGCAAAACTTCTGAAAAGACTTGCGTACACTCATTCTCTTACGTGCTCTCCTCCTGTATACCCTTCAACCAATGCAAATCTTGCTTCTACTCCACTTCTGTCCTAAAGATGTCCCTAGAATTTTACTTACTACAGAGATACGTTTCCTATTATATTATCAGTGGTTTGAAGAAAGCGGCTATGCATGTATATTTTATGCAGTTCCTAAATACTAAGTAATTTATAGTTTAGTAAATTGTAACAAATTACATTTGGTAAAATGTCTCTCTTTAAGACTATTTCTTCCTTTAAATAATTTACTAAATGTTGTTCTTTAAAATATCATCTTTATTTCAATTTACACTTTTTATTGCACTTTTATTATTAGCAGCAACTTACCAGAAACATATCGTCAAACAAAATAGTCAGAGAAATGATGAAAGAAAGAACATTTTCAAAAGGTCACAAGTAATGAAAGTTACTAAGCATGAATCACAAGACAAGCAGAGACTTCAAAAACCAACGGAACTGAATTATTTCTACTGATAAGATAAACATTACCACAGTTATTATGGTTACTAAAGTTAGAGAGTTGCCCATGGATTTTTTGACATTTAATTTTTAAATTATTTTGAAATAATTTGAGATTTATAAAAAAGTTTCAACATTAATACATGGAGTGCCCCACACACCCTTCACTCAGTTTCCCCTATGGTTAATATCTAATATTACCTTGGTATATTTGTTTAAACTCAGAACCAACATCGGTTCATGACTATTAAGTAAACTGAAGACTTTATTCAGATTTTCCCACTATTTCCACTAATGTCATTTTTCTGTTACAGGATCCTATCTAGGCTACCATGGTACATTTAGTCACAAAGTCTTCTTAGACTCCTCTGGTTTCTCAGCCTTTTTTCCCATGACCTTGACATTTTTGAAGAGTACTGACCAAGTATTTTGTAAAATGTTCCTTAATTTGGTGTTATCTGATATTTTCCTCGTGGATAGACTGAGGTTATGGGTTTTGGGGAAGAACAACCATGGATGTGAATGCCCTTCTTGTATCATATTCAAAGTATATGATATTAATGTTACTTTATCACTGTTGATATTAACCACCATCACTTGTTTAAGTGGTGTTTGTAGGATTTGTTTTCTGTAAAGTTACTTTTTTTTTTTTTTCTTTTTTTTCTAGGAGAGAGAGAGACAGGGTGAGCAGGGGAGGGTCAGAGAGAGAGAGAGATACAGATTCCGAAATAGGCTCCAGGCTCTGGGCTGGCAGTCAGCACAGAGCCCGACGCGGGGCTCCAACCCACGAACCGCGAGATCATGACCTAAGCGAAAGTCGGACGCTTAACTGACTAAGCCACTCAGTCGCCCCTGTAAAGTTACTCTTTATTCTCTTTTTATACTCTGTTCTTTTGCACATGTGACAACAGCGAGAGTGGAATGAAACTCCATCTCTATTTATGCTATTTGGAATTATTCTGTAGGGAGATGTATCCCTTCTCCTTACTTTATTTATTTTTTATATCAGGATGGACTCATGAGTATTTGTCTAATGCTTTAGGTCATAATATAATACCACATTAGTATTTTTTAAATCAAATTACTCTAGCTTTGACTATTGGGAACCCAGTTATTTCATGTGCCACTTTGATACATCCTCATCTCACTTCCTTGCTATCTAGCACACAAGATTCTCCAGGGTTATCTTGTATACTTTCTGCCCTAGAATTGGAATCAGATATTTCTCCAAGGATCCCTTGTTTCCTTCATTGGAAGATGGCATTACAAATCAAGATCCAGGCGGTTGGTGGTATTATGGATTCCAAGGCCTCTCAGTGGAGAGAGCTATAAAATATTTATCAGTATAATAACCCACATATACACACATTTCTATAATCATTTCAGCATTTATCCATCTTTTTATGTATATTATAATAACCTAATTGTGAATTAACACTGATATCTCCAAACTCTAATTCAGAACCACAGAGTTCATCTAGCTTTCCCTCCCTGCTTATCTATAATTTCCCTCTCTGACAGTAAGAAATCTAGTTCTCACCATCCATTTACTTGCTTATTCAAGGTGAGGTATATATATATATATATATATATATATGTAAAGTTGGTTAAGAATTAGTACTTAACCTGAATCCTCAAGAGAAACAGATTTGCCAACTGGAGTACAGTTTTTCTGTACAGGCCTTTTTTTTTTTTAAGAGCAAGAGAGAGCATGAGCAGGAGAGGAAAGAAGGGCAGAGAGAGAGGGAGAGAGAGAGAATTAAGAAGGCTCCCTGCTCATTGTGGAGCCCGACACAGGGCTCCATCCCATGACCTTGGGATCATGACCTGAGATGAAATATAGTCAGACTTTCAACCGACTGAGCTACCCAGGCGCCCCTTATGTACAGTTCCTTTTGTCTAGTTTTGACAAACTTATTTAGCCAGCTTTTTTTTTTCTCCCACCTGCTTCAGTGAGGTTATGTCTTAAATTTGTAATTGAATTCGATTCATTTGTCATACTGTGTATTACATTCTGAGATTTCCTGACATCACTATACTCTTTGTGATGTACAATTCTATACGAATTTTAACAAATGCATTAAATCATATATCTCTCACTCCAGTACCGTACAGAGTAGTGCCATCACCCTACAATTCTACATACACACACACACACACATATATATATATACACACACACATATATATATATATATGTATATCAGTCAGCTGAGGAAGAGAGAGATATATTTGGAGAGGAAACTACTAAGAGAAAGCATGTGCAAAAAAAAAAAAAAAAAAAAACTTTCCCCCAAAATATTTGGTTCTCTCTGATGGTGTTAAAGTAACTGTATTCCCTTATATCTGAAAACATTTTTTAATGTTTTTATTTACTTCTGAGAGAGAGAGAGAGAAACAGAGAGAGAGACAGAAAGAGAGAGGGTGTGAGCAGGGGAGGGTCAGAGAGAGAGATACAGAATCTGAAGCAGGCTCCAGGCTCTGAGCTAGCTGTCAGCACAGAGCCAGACATGGGGCTCAAACCCACGAACCTTGAGATCATGACCTGAGCCAAAGTCAGATGCTTAACTGACTGAGCCACCCAGGCACTCCTGAAAACATTTTTAAAAAATTATAGGTACCCTTCCTTACCAAGAATTTATAATTGCAAACTTTTAAAAAAATTTATGAGGGTAACTATCAATTATCATTTATTAGCGTTAAGAGGGTAACACCTAAGATCTGAATCTTTTCTCTTCTTTAGAGAGCAATTCATTGTAGAAAAGAAAGACTTCTTTATTTGACTGAAGATCTTATGTTCACGTCTCATGGGTCTCAGTTCTTCACAGCACTGGTCATACCTGTTAGCTGAGGAAGAGAGTTTCTAGAATATCAGGGTTGTTACAGCTTTTTAGCAGAATAATCAAAATCACCAGTATGCAGAGTTGGCTATTATTTGACTTTGATTCTAGACAGAGATTCATGAGCAACAACCTTTTCAGCTGATGTCATCATCCTGATCAATGTGTAGCAGAGGCTAGAAGTACTTACCCTATCCCATGTACTGTTTTTCTATTTTGTATTTTAGATTTTGTTTTTCTTTGGTTCATTGTTGTTGTTTCATTTGTTCTCCTCAGTGGCCTACAATTTAATTTCAGGGGTTTGGGTTGTTAACATGGCTGTCATATAGCTGGCAGAAGTCCAGTGAGACTACAGACACCTATGTAGATGAAAGGATGTCATGAGAGAATCTTGAGATGTGGGTTCTCAATTTCTGTTTTCAACCAAACCAAATTACCATGCACCCAAAGCAATGACACTATGCACCATTATTAGTCAGATTAATTTAGTTGTAAATTCTATTTGAGCCCCTCCTCTATCTTTTTAGCTCAGTGACTTTGGAAAGTTAACTTCTCTAAACTTGAGTTTCCTGTTCTTCATTTTAATATGCTTTTTTTGAAGAACACTTGAGAAATTACACTTGAATATATTGATAGTATATGTGTATCTGATTTCCATTGGTGATTGCTTATATAGTGGAGTTAAAGAAGTTGCCAAAGCTAGGAAGGAAAAATCAACATTATACTTTATAGCAGCAGAATAGGAAATTACCTAACCCCCTCCCAATGAAGACATTCAAACCCCCCCCCCAGTTCTTCCTAGAACACAGCTTAAGATTAGTATACTAAGCTTCTTGTCAACCTGGTTTGTCATTCATCCATCTCTGAACTTTCAGCATCCAGTGAAGAAATCCATAAGGCTCTGAAAACTACATATAAAAATCTAAGCCTCTCATCTTACTTTTGAAGAGATGAAGTCAAAGCAAATTAAAATAGTGAAGTTCATAGAAGTTGATCACAGGATGGCTAAGATCCAATCTACTGTGACTTTATTGCATTTTGCTTTTGGCTCAGGACATGGTGGAGTGAGTAGTGCTGAAGGTCGCTGTTGGACTAACAGAATTCACCCCAAATTTTTTGGCCTGCCATTTAGCAATTAGGCTCCATTATATACTTTTTTCATGTCTATTCTTTTCCATACCTGTCTTTTTAAAGAATGTATGCCAGGAGATGTCTTTTTAAAAGTATAGTTTGGCATCTGTCGCAACTTTATGCAGTTAAATTCTGTGCATAATTAGGAGACAATTATAATACCGCATAAAGGCCATGAGGGCTTACACAGAAATGTCCTGTAGAAATTCCATATTGGAATCAAAATAATTGGTGTCGAAAATTTAAATTTAAAGGTGCAGTTTTGCCTGCTTATTTGATAGAATTGTTAGCTTTGCCTGCCATCTCATGGAAGGCTGGTAGTGATATTGTATTGCTCTCTTCTATACATCAATAGGACCAATACTTGCATAAATTAAAATGATAACAATTACTTCTCTTTTCTAGGACTTATTTCACCTGCCTGGCTTTCACCTATAATCATAACTTTACATTTCAAATCAATTGAGTCCCTAATATTAATCTGTGTATCTATTATCCATATTATTCAAATCCAACCTCTTTAGAGGACTTCCTCCAAATGGCAAATTGTTAAAGTAATCTAGAGGTTTACTCAGTCCAAAGCAGGTGGGGGTGGATGTGCCCATCACAATTCAGAGAAACAGAAACCCTGGGGATGGGGATGAGGGTGATACACAAGTAACAAGTGACTTATATAATAGAGACCTCATAGTATGTAACCGTGGGAGCTGATTAAGTAGACTCCATAAGGTTTTTCTCTGGTTCAGCTGCTGGAGGCTAAAGTCAGTACAGCATTCTGGAAGAAGAGACGGATGTGAAGTGGAGGGAAGCAAGGATAGATTCGGATCCATGAGGAGTAGCTGGAACTCACAAGGACAGACTGGAACCCATGTATTCATCCTTCAGTCTCCAAACCTCCAACTTTGATGAGTGAGTACCATGAAGGAGTGGGCACTCTTTATTATTGAACTGGTGAAGCTAAAGGAAGATATGAGGGGGGCTGGTATAGCCATGGGCCCCACTGCTGCCTCATAGTAAGGTAAGCCAGCAGATCAGTGACAGTGCCCCGATCTCTACTTTCTGAGCATAAAAAAATACATAACTACTCCTTTACCTTTGCTATCCAATTCTCTCTTCAAATGCTTCATGTAGCACAAGAAATCTCAGAACCATCCAGGGAACTCTGCAGAAAGTTTCAGTTCCCAGTACTAGGCTCCCTGAACAACCATCACCAACAACCCCACAGTACCTTCCTCCCCCACCCCTACCCCACCCAGCACCCATTCCTCCCACCCCACCCCACCCCGCACTCCCTCCCTGCACCTCCCCACCTCTCCCACCTCCAGATATGCTTCCAAACAAGAAGTGAAAAAAAACTGGATAATTAATCTTCTCTTCCCATTGTTCTCATTGCCACTCAGTGTCACTAGAAATTCCAGGTGTTTTTCAATATTTTGCTGGTGTTGCTAGTATTAATCCTACCCAATTGTGCAGCATTGCCCCAAATTAATAAACTAGTTTATAATTTTGTTTCTTTCTATCCTGTGTTAAAACACAGTGCTTACTTCATACTCATTAGATTCTTTGGGGATTTTGAAGGTTCTTTCCTAACAGCAGACCTTGGTAGGGGCCGCCCCAACCTCCCAGATCCTCAGGCAGTTGTTCCTGACTTTGAATCTCAGTGAACAGGAATTTTGACCAAGTTACTTTCGATTCCAAAGTCTAATTTCATTATGTAAATGTCTCAACCTACTCTCAAGGGGCCAGAGATAATATCCACTTTAAGGAGTATTATCAAAGGAAAGAGGGAATGTTGAGGGTAACTTACACAAATTACTAGTGTAAAACAGAAATGAATATTATTGAACAATAACTGAACATCCAGCACCCAAAATTTACATTAAACAAGGCTTAAAATATTTTTAAAAGCAATTTAACCTCTTACAAGCAGGTGATTTCTTGTAATTGTACCATTTCTTCCAATGGTATCAAACAGTTATCTGTAAGGATAAAAAACTCTTTATTGCAACATTAAGTTGCTCTTAAAGTCAGTTCAAATATATATTTTCAAATATTAGCAACTCTTATATTTCTGGCTGGTATCTTACAGACGGCTGTCCCAAGAGGACCTCGTGGAAGGCAATCCTTTGGGAGTTCTCAGCTATGAAACTTCAAGAGAATTGAGAATGCAGAGTAAACAATGCCATGTGATTAAGTTTAATTTTTACCAATCTCTGTCTTCTTAAATTAATCAATATTAACATAGGGATTCAGAAAATGTTGATAACCCCAAATGTTTATTCCAGAAGCGTGAATTATCTTGTTAGGAATTTACCTATGCACCTCTTCTCCCCTTTTCCTTTTCTGTGAGAGAGTCTGTGTGTGTGTGTGCATGGGTGCGTGTGTATGGCCAAGTGTCCGCATTCAAGAAACAGGACCATGGTTTGCTTTATTTTACTTTACTTCTAAAGAATAAACGCATTTCTGAAATTTTCAAATCAACTGAAGAAATTAATGTTCAACTGCTAAAGATGAAAAAAAGGTGACAGTTTTCAGAGTGTCATAAATAAGAGGATAGATTCAATAAAGCTATTAATTATTTTTAACTAGGAATAAGATAGACTCAATAAAGCTATTATTTTTAACTAGAAATAAGATAGATTCAATAAAGCTAATAATTATTTTTAACCATTCTCAGAACCTTTAAAAGTCAGTTGTAAGAGCTGAGCCATAAGAAAACAAAGAGGCAAAAAAAAAAAAAAAACCTTACATATTTTCTTATACAGAGATATAATGTGTAAAGAGAGAGGAGTAAAGAAACCAAGTGAGAGGAAAAGAATGGAAGAGGAAGAATGTAAAGAAGGGAGAGGACAGAGATACAAGAGAAAGTTTTTATTATGGAAAATAGAAGACAAAAGGAAAATTTCTTAGTTAAACTGAATTTTAAACTTAAAATTTAGCCTTCGGAGGCAACATCTAGCTGGAGCAGGCATGAGGACTTCAGGACGGCAGGCACTGCACGTAGTCTTGGTTCTCTTCCTCCTCAGATGAATTGGAGGTACTGGAAGACTCATCCGACTCTGCAGCCCAGTGGTGGCGATGACCTCCCTGTGTCAGGTGACGCATCAGGAACCAAAGCATGTGGCTGTCAAACAGGTCCGTGTGGTGCAGGCGATCTTCATCTCGTTCTTGCTTGTTCCTCTTCATTATATACTTTAACGAGACCAGGTGGTTGATGGCTCCAGGTGCGGGTGCCCAGATCTTGACATCATCATCTAGGCCACTGCTCGCCATTACAGGTAGGTGAGGATGGGGCTCAACACAGTTTACGGTGCCTCCCCTGTCCCCTTCCATGAAGTGAACGACCTGGCAGGATGATTTCTCCCAGAAGAAGATGTGGCCGCAATCACTACCACTCACCACAAACTCACTTCTGGGGCCATAGAAATTGACACCTTTAATTGTGGTACTATTTCTGTGCCCCTTGTATCTCTTAGCATACTGGGCTCCATCTCCTTCAGAGGAGTTGAAGAGATAAATATCTTCATCATTATAACTGGCCAGGAGCTCTGTGCCATCGTGGCTGTACACCACGCAGGTGATGTGTATATTGGTATCATCGTTGACTAGGTGATGAGGACAGAATTTCTTGAGTACCCCATTATTCTCGTTGTTGTCAATTTTCCTCTGGTCATAAATTCTTACAAACTGATCTCTTCCACCCACTGCAAACTGGTGAGGATTGGCAGGATTCACATATATGGTATACAGCCCCACTCTCTTCTCCATCTCTTTGGTTATCACCACTCTGGAAGCCGGCTGGTCTTGTCTGAGGTCAATGGCGAAAACAACTGCATCTTCACCTGAACTGAGGAACTTAAAAGGGGAGTCTGGCTCCAGAGCCAACTTGTGGGAGGGTCCCCTGTGCTGGGCCACACGCTTACTATTCTTGTAGTGCGGCAGGGCAGACAGCTCTGCTATGCGTATCTGCCCATCACGGCCACACGTGGCCACGGTGGGATCACCACAATTGGGTAGGAACTTGGCTTGAAAGACATTATTTCTGTGGCCACTCGGAAACACGAGTACTGGCTGTTTGCGCACCCAGTCCCACACTATCACTCTCAGATCATCGCTGCTACTGGCCAGCCAGGTGCCACGCTGGTTAAAGTGCACCGTGTTGACACAACCATGATGGCTTGCAAGCTGGGAGAACACGTGCAAACGCTCCACAAAGAGCCTTGCCCCACAGGCCTCATACACAAAGCGGGCACTGGAACCCAGCTGGCGCTCGCGAAGAGCAGACACCGCTTGCCAGCGAGGGCGGGGCAGAGTGGAGATTTCGGAGGACACCCACTCCTCCAGGGCCTGGGCCTCAGGGGAGAAAAACAGATCACGGCTACTAGCTTCGTACCACGGTACCTGGGGCTGTTCTCCTGCCGCTTCTTCCTCTCCCTGGTCCTCGGTTTCTTCCTCTCCTTGCGCCCCCTCTTCTTCTGGGTCAGACTGGAATAGGTTTTCCCCAGAGTCAAAGAATGGGTTGAAATCTACGGTGCTTTCAAAGTTGATGTCTTCACTTGAACTTTCTGCATCAGTGCTCTGCCTTTCTGAGCTGGGAACGCTGCCATCTCCGGTCACATTCAAGCGCAGCGCAGCGCCGTAAGATGTCTCCCTTCCGGCTTCTACCTCAGGGCTACTAAGCAGGCTTCTGTCTGGGTTCTGCAGGCCATCTGTGCGGCCCCCGTTATCAGACATCTTGAAAGATAATTGCTGCAGCCGGTCTGGAGCGGTTAAAAGTCCCAAAAGTCTGAGAAAGGGAGCAGAGGCGCCCTGGCTAGGCCAGAGAAAAGTCTCGAGGCCTAAGAGGCTTCGGTGGTCGATGCCAACGCCGCGCGCCGCAGGCCCAAAGTGGGAGGGGGCGATTATCTGGATAAAGCTGTTGGAAGTATGGGAGCTGACGAGGTTCAGAAGACTTTTGTACTGTCTAACATATCGCGGTATCTCAGGACTGCTCAGCCTTTTCCAGGCCTTCAGCCCCAACCCCACAGCTATCTCGCCCTCTGCATTCTGTTCTTTTGAATTTGGATACATGTTGCACTTTGAAAGACATTCTAAGAGAATTATCAGCGAAAGTTATAAACTTTAGGCAGAACAGTTATAATAAGACTCTTAGTGCTTTGCTTGAAGAGAACGTACAGTATGAAATGAAGGAATAGGCAAACAGTGAAAGATTGCTAAGGTCCGCACAGCTGATCAGTTTATGACGTACAAAAAATATCTGCAGCAAATCGAACAGCTTTAGGAAACCTTGACAGCTCTAATTGGTAGAAATGGCATAGATAAAATAAACATTGCCTAGTTAATTGCATTTTAGAGTTAAAAAATACTTTTTAGGGGCACCTGGGTGGCTTAGTCGGTTAAGCGTCCGACTTTTGCTTAGGTCATGATCTCACGGTTCGTGGGTTCGAGACCCGCGTCGGTCTCTGTGCTGACTGCCAGCTCAGAGCCTGGAGCCTATTTCAGAGTCTGTATCTCCCTCTCTCTCTGACCCTCCCCTGCTCACGCTTTCTCGCTCTCTCTCTCTCTCTCTCTCCCTCCTAGAAATAAATTTTTTAAAAAATACTTTTTAGTATGAGTAGATGCCAAATATTGCTTTGGACATACATCTACCAAAAGATACTCATTTTTTTTTAAATCTGAGATGTAAATTTAACTGTGTGTCCTGTATTTTTATTTGTCACATCTGGCAGACTTTCTTAGTGAGAAGAGTAATTTAGTCCCTCAGTGAAATCAAAGCTGGAATCAACTGGTCAATTTAAAGTAAAGATTGAAATGAGTAACTGCTTCACCAATTTGAGATAGAAGCACAACTTCTTCCTTTTTCCACCAGAGATTCTATATATTTATTTTGAGTTAATTCAATCTAGGATACTTAGGGAACATCAACACAATTTAATGAAAGAAAAAATTATTTTGTGATGTCAGAACTATCAAAATATTTTAAATATCTCCTCAAATTTTCAGAGACTTCTTGGGGGCCTTTTAGGAAAGGAAAACAGCTCCTCAGAGAGGGTTAATTGGCAACGCTATGTTAAGTTCAGAGCTTCTCTAAGTGAATTATCTAAGGTAATGTCAGTAGATTTTCAAAGGGCTGCAGTAAACTGCTGACTAAGAATGCCGGAATGAGGAAAACAAGATTTCCCTCAGAGTAATTGCAAGATCAATGCAAAATTGATTGAACATAGAAGTATAAAGTCTTCTAAAGAAAGAAAATGGTTCCATGGTTGTAGTAATGGAAAGACACATTAAAGAATATTCACAGCAATTTGTAAAGAGTAGCACAACAACCAGAAAACCACCCAAAAGCCCATCAAGAGAAACATGCATAAATAAATTGGCATATATTCCTAGAATGGTATAATGTACAAAGGTGAAGATCAATGAATAAATACATCAACATGGATGAATCTCAAAAACAGAATGGTGAGTGGAAACAAGTGAAAGAATAGTCAATAATTTCACTTTCATGCAGATCTTTATAGTTTTCCTATTAATAAAACTATTTTAAAAAGCAAGGAAATATTTTACTCAAACATCAGGATAAATATTTCCTTTACAGGAGAGGAAGAGTTAAAATCTTGTAGAGATGGAGCTTCAAAAATTCTTGGTAGTATTTATGGCTTGCCCTGAATATAGGTATGTTGTTATTCCTTTTATTACTTTTTGCCTGGCAGATACATTTATATATCTTTTTCTAAGTCTGATGTATTGCATAGGAGGGATTTTTTGTTTGTTTGTTTGTTTTGTTTTGTTGGGGTTTTTTGTTGTTGTTGTTGGTGGTGGTGGTGGTTTTTTGTTTTGTTTTGTTTTTAGAGATAATGTTCATTGAAAGGGCTCTTGCCTGGCCATGGAGCACAAAAACAGAAAAGCTATAACATCAAATCCAAGTATGCCCATCCTGGCATTGTCCACAGGAAGAATCCTTATTAATTGGCTTTGGAAATGTCTTTGTCCCATTACAAGGAACAGTTCCAGTGTTAGAGGTTGAATCAGGTTGTTTTAACCTGATGCTATTGTATTAATCTGCCTTTTTTTTTCTTTTTTTCTTTTTTTTTAAATTTTTTTAATGTTTTATTTATTTCTAGGAGAGAGAGAGAGACAGTGTGAGCAGGGGAGGGTCAGAGAGAGAGGGAGTCACAGACCGAAACAGGCTCCAGGCTCTGAGCTGGCAGTCAGCACAGAGCCCGACGCGGGGCTCGAACCCACGAACCGCGAGATCATGACCTAAGCAAAAGTCAGACGCTTAACCGACTAAGCCACCCAGGCGCCCCTGCCTTCTTTTTTTTCTATACACTCATTAAGCAAACTTTGAGTATGAATTGGCTTTTCATTTAAGCTTTCATTTAAGTTTTCTTTTAATTTAATTAATCCAGTTGGTTTATTTCCACTCCCATTCATTCACAAAAAATCTATTAGAGCATCTATGCACAGTGTAATGTTTTGGGTCCTGATATTACAAGTGCTGAATAAAAGTGATTGTAATCCCTTCACTCCTGGAGTATGTAATATAGGGGGAAAAAGTGACAATAGACAAGTCAATACATAGATACATCATACAAGGCAGTGATGAATATTATGGAGAGACAGAAAGGTGTGTGAGTAGATATACACTGCAAGTTGTTATTTTAGATAGTGTGTTCAGGGAAGGTCTTTTTTTTTTTTTTTTAATGGGATGACATTTAAGTAGAAGGCTGGCTGAAAAGAGAAATGGAGCATGCAAATATCTAAGATAAGAACATTCTCTATAGAATGACATCGAGAACAAATGCTTTAAAATAGTAGCACAATAAATAAATAAATAAATAAATAAAGTAGTAGCATTGTATGAATGTTCATGGAACTTCAAGGAGGCCACTGTGACTGAAACAATATAAGTAAGCATTAAGGAGAGTGTCAGCAATGGGACAGAAAGAAGCAAAGGCCAACTGAACAGAGCTTTGTTGTCCGTCACAAGGAATTTTAATGTTTATTTCATTCTGTGTGTGTACTGGAGAGTGTTTAGAAGCTTGTGATCAGGGTAATGGCATTATCTTCCTTACTTTTACAAAAGATGGTACTGGCTGCTGTGAGAATAGAATGGTGTGGGAAGAGAGAGCAGAAGTACCCAACTGTTGCTCTAATGCAGGTGAGAAATTAAGGTGGCTTAAACTAGGGTGAGGATAGTGCAGGTGGTAAAAATTGTTTAGCTTTAGAATATACTTTGTAAGTGGAAATTATAGCATTTATCGATGAGTTGAATGTGAGTGTGAGGTAGAGTAGCCTGGCTACTGGCAAGAAACACATATCATTTAGACATTCTGAAGCAGTTCAATAAGTGGGCTTTTTACAAAGGTGAGAGAAGGCTGTAGGGAAATCATAAGGGAAATATCAGGACCTCAAGGCTATTTTAAATAGGCCTAAAGGTGGGGAAGAGAGAGAGCATTTACCAAAAACTGGAGACAGAGAGGGCCATGTGGAGAATGTGACCTGATAGAAGCTCTCATTAGCCATCTCTCCCTGAACCTATGAGGGAGCCAGGGAAACAAATTCTCCAAATGTATTCCCCCCCTAATCTCCCGCTTATATTCCCCACCAAGTCATATGGAGAAGGTAGGATTTTGGATCCTGTAGCTTTAATGAATTTATTAGTTTTAACAGTGTGTGTATGTGAGAGAGAGAGACAGACAGAAAGAGAGAGAGAAAGAGAGACAGAGAGAGAGGCAGAGAAATAAAGGAAAGGTAGGGAAGGGAGAGTGTGTATGAGTGGAGTCTTTAGAATTTTCTACATATTAAATCATATCATCTACAAACATATAATTTTACTTTTTCCTACCCAATTTTGATGCCTTTTATTTATTTTTTTTCTTGCCTACTTTCTCTAAGAGTTCCAGTCCTATGCAGAATAAAAGTGTCTAAAGCATGCATCCCTGCCTTTTTCCTTATCTTAGAGGAAAATCTTTCAAGTTTTCATCATTGCATATGATGTTAGCTGTAGGCCTTTCATATATGGCCTTTATTATGTTGAGGCCAATTTCTTCTATACTTTGTTGAGAGGTTTTCTTTCTTTTTTTCTTTTTCTTTTTTTTTTTTTTTGTCATGAAAGGGTATTGAATTTTATCAAATGGTTTTTGCATCTATTGTGATCATGTGATTTTTATCCTCCGTTGTGTTAATATGATGTATCGCATTGATTGTTTATGTTGAACCATTCTTGCATCCCAGGGATAAATCCCAGATGATCATGATGTATGTGTTATTGAATTTGGTTTGCTAGTTCTTTGTAGAAGATTTTTGTATCTATCTTCACTAAGAATAGGAATATGGGGGCGTCTGAGTGGCTCAGTTGGTTAAACGTCTGACTTTGGCTCAGGTCATGATCTTGCAGTTGGTGAGCTTGAACCCCACGTCAGGCTCTGTACTGACAGCTCAGAGCCTAGAGCCTGCTTCAGATTCTGTGTCTCCCTCTCTCTCTGCCCCTCCCTCACTCATGCTCTGTCTCTCAAAAATGAATAAACATTAAAAATTTCTTAAAAATAAGAATAGGAATATTGGCTTACAGTTTTCTTCTAGTGTATTTGTGTGGATTTGGTATCAGGGTAACTAACAGTGAACTATTCAGATAGGAAATTAAGAAAATAATCCCATTTACAATAGCACCAAAAAGAACAAAATACTTAAGAATAAATTTAACCAATGAAGTAAAAGACATACAATCAAAACTACAAAACACTAATGAAAGAAAATAAAGACACAAATAAATGGAAAGACATCCCATGTCAATAGATTGAAAGATTTAATATTGTTAGAATATCCATACTACTGAAAGTGATCTCTGGATTCCATGAAATCCCTATCAAAATTCTAAAAGTCTTTTTTTGAAATGGAAAAGCCAAACCTCAAATTCATATGGAACTGCAGTGGGAAATTCTAGAGATCTAGTGTACAACATTGGATCTACAGTTAACATTGCTGTATAGGGCACTTAAAATTTTGTCAAGAGGGTAGATCTTACATTAGGTGTTCTTACCAAAATAAAAACCACATAAATAAAATATTTGTTTAAAACATTTTTTTAAAGGGGGACAAGAACAAATCTGGATGGACAAATGTAAACTATCCAGTTTCTGGAAGGCACATAAGAATCAGCGATAACTCCCAAGTGTTTACTAGAAACAATAAGTGAATGGTGGTGAAATTTACTGAAATGAGGGCTAGAGAGATGGGAATAGATGAATCAAAAATTTTGTTTTATTTTTGACAAATATAAAAATACCCACTAAACATTGACAATTGGATACAGATGTCTGAAGTTTATAGGAGAGACTATAAATATAGAAATAAACTTGGAAGTCATTAGCTACTAGGAATAAAGGAAATCACAAAGGGAGTGAGTAGACAGAAAAGAGCAAAGATCTGAAGATTGGGCCCTGGAATATTTCTAATGGGAAGAAAAAGAGGTCAACCATATGGAGCCAAAGGAGTGGACAGTTTTGCAGGAGGAAACATGAAAATATGAACAAAGTGTAGAAACTATTTCATAAGGGAAGGAGTGATCGACTGTGACAGGTTAAGATAAGGCCTAAGAAGTAACCATTGAATTTGGTAACTGGGTGGTGACAGTAACCTGTTAGAACTGATTTATAACATTTTTGAGAACAAATGCTTGACCCAGACAGGCTGGGGAAAGAAAGGAGAGGGAAGAAGTGAAGACAGTGGGTAGAGGCAACTCTTACAGTGTTTTTTTTGTTTGTTTGTTTGGTTTTTTGCATAAGGGAGAAAAGAATTGGAGTGATAACTCTAAGGGGGAGAGGAGTCAAGAGAATTTTTTCTAAACCTTAGTTATCACAGAATGTTATATGCTAGTAACAGTGATATTAGTAGTTAGTAGTATATTAGTAGTAGTAATTAGTAGATAGTAGTTAGTAGATAGTTAGTAGTAAGGGTGAAAACAGCTAATGCAGGGGAGGTGAGAGAATTTTCAAGAGGGAGGTCTTGAATTGGAGAGGAGTAGGATTCAATGTACAGGTAGAGGAATTGTAACAGGAGGAGAGACAAAATATTTAGCACAGAGGCAAGTAGGTTGTTAGATTTGATGGTGGAAAAATATGCATACTGTCTTCTAATGGCTGCTGTTCTCCAGTGAGTAAGGAAAGAGTGTCAGCTATAAATGAGGAAGTTTTAAGCTGTGCTGATCTTTGAGGCAGAAGAAGGTGTGCAATAGTCCACTCCGAGAATGGGAGAATGTCCAGCAGAGGAATGAAGAATTGTTCCCTGTAAACAGAAAGGGTTTACCTGTGGTTTTATACCATAAAAGTAAAATGAGACGGTGTGGTGATTTGTTTTTCTTTATTTTAGACACTCAAGGAGAGGAGTAGAATAGGCAAATACTTGGATTCAAACTAAAATTTCTGAATTCTTTTACTAGTTGAGGATAATGGAAAGTGAGGGGGAGTGCAAAGGAGCTTAGATTCTACATAATGAAATTATTACAATCAGCCACAGAATTTAACTATTTAAAAAAAGGGAGTTGAGAACAAGGCAAGGGAAGATAAAGAGGGCAAATTCAATATGGTCAGCAGACTAGAGGTCCCAGTGGAGTCAACTTTTGCAGGTGTGTTCAACCAAAGAGGACTTTGGACTCACTTTTGCTTCAGTACCTTATGGCCTGTAGGTATATATGAAGCTTAGGAGGACAGGATGACCCAAAGCACTATAATCTGTACTCAAGCTATTAAAGCAAAAGCAATTTGATTAAAAGATTAAAGTAACTCACTCTAAGACATGGCTGACTGATAAGCTTAATCTTCCCAGAAGCTATTTCCTAAATCTAAGAGGACTTCCTACTCTAGGAGAAATATTTTTTAGAAGAAACCTTCCAGAACCATTTGAATATTCCAGGACATTACTGTAACCACTCTTACAGACCAGCAATATGGCAGAATCAATATGATTCTGAAAGTGGCAATCTAAGAGGAGCCTTCATCTGATGACCTCAGTGGGTTTGGGGATTCAAGAGACAGTCATTTCTAAAATGCCATATTACTCCATCATGAAATGGGCTTGTCTCGTTTTCTATTCTCATAGAAATAATGTCCCATCAAGGGATAGACTTGTACACCAGTATCATGAAGTGAAGTGCATACTAAAATTAGTAGAAATGTTTCTATGAAGATTTCATAAGGTATTGGCAAAACTTACATTTGCATGTGCTAAAATACCTGTTCAAATGTTTAGAAAGCCCAGAAACTTCAAGATGCTGTTTAGAATCAAGACAGAAAAAAAAAATCACTACATCCTAGAAAAATCTCCATTATAAACAAATAATTAAAATATGAAATGTATGTTAATGAAGTCATTAACAGAGAGGGTCTTGTGAAAGTAGAGTGATAGCAAAGACTGTTTGGCTTAGATGGGCTTCCAGGAAAGATATTTGAGCATAATATTGAAGGAAGAACAACAGAGGAGTACACAGCCACTTACCATGAATTTTCTTCTGAGCCCTTGTGTATGCATGCCCATGATCCTTTGCCTCCTACTCCTTTTGCCTCCCTCACTTTTCTGTGTGGGATGCTGCAAGGTGGAAAGCACGGGAAGCTCCTGAAGATTAACACTCAATATTTGACGGGGCGGGGTGGGGGGTGGGGTGGGGGAAGAGACATACTGATAGATCCTGGAGAACGGAAAAGTCTTGGTATGATTGGAGCACCGAGTAAGTGTAAACAACAGTATGAGACAAGGCCAGCCTAGAATTTGGAATGCTTTATTCCAGCAGTTAAACTTTTTGCCCTCAGGACCTCTTTGCATTCTTAAAAATTATTGAGAATCCCAAAGCACTTGCATTTATGTGATTTACATCTACTGATATTTGCCATTTTAGAAATGAAAGCTTAGAAATATTTAAATATCTATTATTTATTTATTTAAAACAAGAATAACAAACTCCATACATACTAACATAAATAATATATTTTTATAAAAGAAAATTAATTTTTCCAAAGAAAAACAAATTTAACGAGACAATTGGCATTGTTTCACAACATCATGTATTTTTTAATTGTCTGATCTAATAAGAAAATGTCTAGATTCTCCTTTCTACTTCTTCAAGCAATCTGTTGCAACATCGCAATATCACAATATCTGGAAAACTCAACTGTACATTTGTGAAAGAATGAGGACAACAATGGCAAATAACAGTTTGGGATTATCATGAACATAATTTTGACCTTTCAGACTTACTAAAAGGGTCTCAGGGACACACACCCCCACTATGCATCCCCAAACTCACTTTAAGAACTTCTACTTTCGGGGCGCCTGGGTGGCTCAGTCGGTTAAGCGTCCGACTTCGGCTCAGGTCATGATCTCGCGGTTCCTGGGTTCAGGCCCTGCGTCAGGCTCTGTGCTGACAGCTGGTTCAGAGCCTGGAGCCTGCTTCAGATCCTGTGTCTCCCTCTCTCTCTGCCTCTCCCCTGCTCTCTCTCTCTCTCAGAAATAAATAAAACAAAAAAAAAGAACTACTTTCTCATAAAATCTTATGGGGAACAGGTTGGATTCCATCTAGTAGGTGATGCATAGATACCTAAATAATTTAAGCAAGAATTGGACTTGGTTTTTATAATCATTTATCTCAGGGTGGGGAAAAAAAGTTGAATGGAGGCAAGCTTAAGTGTTTGGAAACTAAATTTGAACAGTCTCTCACATTTTATCTGAAAGAACTGTTCATCAAACATATATAATACCACTGATAATTTTTTTTAATGTATCTAGTTTCCTCTACTCAAGAGTAAGTTACTTGAAAGGAGGTACTGATTTTGATTCTTTATAACTACAGCTTTTGGTAGAGTGTACAGAATGGGCACCCAGTAAATATTTCTTAAGAATAAATGAAAGAACTAACTAAATGGTTATCAGTATATTGCAGATAAGTGGGGATCTAGTCTTGAACTTAATGGCAGTGGAAACAGAGCAGATTCAAGAGATATTCTGAATGCACTGTTGATTGACTGAAAATGCTGTTGACCTACTTACTGGACAAGGACTGTGAAAGAAAGATAAGGAAGAGCAGTAGTTCAGTCGTCCACCTTCTGTGACCCTGATTCAGGGTGGATAGGAGGGATAGAAAGGCATGAGGTTTAAAGGGGGTGATTTCTAGTTTCATTTTGAATATGATAAATTTCAAATGCTTGTGGGATCTGAGCCTCTCCTAAGGCCTTAGGCAGTTTTAAAGTTACATAGTGTCTTATCTAATTAAGTTGAGATCACAGTATATTCTAATATTTATTTTCAATGCTTTAATATTTTAGTATTTGTTTTTAGTACTTTTGATGTTTTAGTGTTTATTTTTAATGTCTTAGTATTTTAAATAATTAATCAGAATTCTTGGGTTTTTGCTGTCCTAAATTTATGGCTCTTTTAGTGGATGCCAATTTACTGCCAACCAAGTCTGATTAATTTGGCTGTTGCACCGTGGCTTGTTTTCAAATTCATTACTTCTAAATTCCATCCATAATGTGGGAAGTTGAATTACTTCCACCATTCTGAAGGAATCTGGTGAACCCACTCTTAATGGGAATGTCGGTAGAAAGGAGGAGACACAGCTTTTGACTTATTCACAGAAACTGACCAAATCTCCTGTCACATCATCCTACTTTACTAGCCCCAGCCAGAGTTGATGACACAGTCAGAATAATGCTTATCAGCAGCCATGAATTTTTGCAATTCATAATTCATTAAATAGATATCATGTGATTGAAAATAAAGAAACATCGTGCAAAGAATGTGTTGTGAACAACTTAAAATGACCAGACGGTAACAAAACAATCTGGCTTCATGTTTTAAAGAGAGTAGTGCCAGCAGACAGGCAAGACTACTTTAAAACCCTAAAGGGACTCAGCTCTCATGTCGTTTATTGCTGTTCATCTTTCCATCTGGCCAGAGTTGCTATTTTATCCAGTACTTCTCTATTTAGTATTATTCTCTCTTTACATTTTGTTTCCACCCTACTTTGTCAGCCTAATTGTTGCCCTGTCCCAGGAGGATATGAATAATGTTAAAATTAGAAAGAGAAGCATCTGCATAGATAGAAAATAGCAGTCATTTCATTATAATTAGTCTATTTGTCTTTCTTTCATATATGCCAAAAATGTATCAATATCTCCAAAGAATGAATGAATACTACCTGTCTTAAAGGCTGAATACAGTCCCCCAACTCTAATTATTTTCTTTGCTTCAAATTAAAAACAAATTGGGTTTACATAAGTTTGAGCTCTTGATATATATCACACATTTCTATTGGTAGCATAATTTAGTGAGTTACAGAAATTGTACCATTCAGGAGAATAAAACTATAATTTTGAAAACCAAATTATCCTTGATTTTCACCAATTATTAATTATGCTGTTAATAAAGCACATAGTGAACATAGAAAACTGAATATTCATACATCTCACTACAGATATTTTTAGAATTTAAATGAATAATAACTATTTCTGAGAGTATGTAAGATGGATATTCATGATAATGTATGTAATAAAGCCATAAAATGAAAATATAAGATTCTGGTATAATCTAATGGAAGTTTTACCTTCTGCCATGATAGAGAAATAAGCACATTTGATTTAAGAGTAACCAAAGGTGTATTTTATTAAATATATATTGTTGTGAGTGGCCTTTCCTCCTAATGTATACTTAAGTCTCTGTAATAGATGGCAGGCCGCATTTTGTTGTTGGGCAGAGTCACTGCTCATGTGTGACATACCCTCTTGTCTTCTCGCCCGTGCTTTGCCTTAATGCTCAGACATGGTGTGTACCCTTGGGCTTCTTGTCAACATACAGTAAGCATGCTTACACAGTGATCAGGGTCTGCCTTCTGTGGTGGTCATCCTTCATGCTGGTGTTGGCTTTCACCACCGAATCTGTGTGTTATTTGGACCCAGCTTCATTTTCTATGCACTATTGGGATAGACTCACTGCAGGACAGTTCACATCAAGCTTCTGTTTATATGGGTTTTTTTCTTCTTT
Organism: Hyaena hyaena; assembly: GCF_003009895.1. Taxonomy (NCBI): domain Eukaryota; kingdom Metazoa; phylum Chordata; class Mammalia; order Carnivora; family Hyaenidae; genus Hyaena; species Hyaena hyaena. The sequence goes on from NW_024082537.1 coordinate 150,230, forward strand.
CTCTTATCATCCCCAGCAATTGACCCACTTTCTATTAACATTCAAATTCAAGATTTAGATTTGGGGTGAGTTACGTGATCCCCACTTTAGTTTCTGACATTAACCATGTTTTCTAGTCCAACTTTTACTGGAGAATATTGTTGTGGGGGGTTGGGGAAAATGAGGGTTATAAAGTACTTTAAAAATAAAAGAATCCACTTAATGGGAAAAGACGTGAGGTAGTATTTGGTTGCTTCGATTCAGTTTAAAAAATGCAAATGAGAGGGCACATGATTTCTATGGCCAATTTTAGTCAAATACAAGCTGAAGCTGTGAAGCATCATAGCTGATTTTCCTATATGGCTTCTAAATAAACCCTGAAGTCAGTTTTAAAAAAATGAGACTACACATGTAGCATGATATCATATTCTTTGAAGTAAATGCATCCCTTTCCATGGTGACTACTTTTAAAGGTAGAGCTCATTTGGGGTGCCTGGGTGGCCCAGTTGGTTGAGCATCTGACTCAGGTCATAAACTCACAGTTCATGGATTCAAGCCCCTCATCAGGCTCTGTGCTGACCACTCAGAGTCTGGAGCCTGCTTCAGATTCTGTGTCTCCTTCTCTCTCTGCCCCTCCCCCACTTGTGCTCTGCCTCTCTCTGTCTCTCAAAAATAAATAAATGTAAAAAATTTTTTAAATAAAATAAAATAAAGGTAGAGCTCATTTGGAACAGGAAAGATTTAGTGAGTTTGTTTTTACAAATTAGTATAAATTGTCATTCATTTTAGTTACACCATTTACATTCCAAGGGGAAGTAGCATGTGTTCATTACAACTCACTGAGTAAACTGTAAAGACAGTTACAATCAAAGAGGTCCAGGATAGATGGGTCCCAAAATGTTTGGGCAGTTGGGGAAACAACTTAAAAATATTGAAAGAGAAAGACAAAACAATTGGCGAGAGGAAGAGAGAGTCCTAGCAAAAGTTAAAAAGCTTTAGGCTTGAGAATATACAAAGCTGGTTTCATTTAAAACATGAACAGACACATTTTCATCAGGCTGATGATTTATGTATAAGGACAGTAATAAAAAGCATTTGAAGATGAGATTGTCCAAGGTTTGTTAAATAATCTTGAAGCTTCAGGGACATAATGCACGGCTGTTATTAAACACAAATGTTTTAAGCTCGTGTCCATGAAACATGATTATTCTGAGTTATGAGTTACCTCTTCATATGAACAGGGGAATTGTGATAGGCGGAATAATAGCCCTCCCCACCAACCTGTGACTATATTACCTTGCGTGGCCAAAAGGAATTTGCAGATGTGATGGGGATCTTGAGATGGGGAGATTATCCTGAATTACCCAGATAGGCCTAATGTAATCATAAGGATCCTTATAAAAGAGAGGCAGGAGAGTCAGAGTCAGAGAAAAAGATGTGATGATGGAAGCACAGGTTGGAATACTGCAGGCCCATGAGGCAAGGCATGCCAGCCTCTAGAAGCTGGAAACGGAAAAGAAATATATTCTCTCCTAGGGCCTTCAGAAAGAATGCAGCCCTGCCTACCCACTTAAGGCTTTTGACTTGCAGAACTATAAGATAATAAACTTCTGTTGTTTTAAGCCCCTGAATTTGTGGTCATTTATTACAGCAGTGATTGGAAAGAAATATCGGGATGCATGTATATATTAAGCTCAACAAGATGCTTCACAGCACCTTTAAAATATTTCTGAGCAAATCAGAGGACTCTAGATGCTGGCGAGGATGTGGAGAAACGGGCACCCTCCTACACTATTGGTGGGAATGTAAACTGGTGCAGCCCCTCTGGAAAGCAGTGTGGAGGTTCCTCAAAAAAATAACAATAGAACTGCCCTATGACCCAGCAATAGCACTGCTAGGAATTTACCCAAGGGATACAGGAGTGCTGATGCATTAGGGGCACATGTATCCCAATGTTCATAGCAGCACTCTCAACAATAGCCAAAACATGGAAAGAGCCTAAGTGTCCATCAATGGATGAATGGATCAGGAAGATGTGTTTTATCTATATGATGGAATACTACATGGCAATGAGAAAGAATGAAATCTGGCCATGTGTAGCAACATGGATGGACCTTGAGGGTGTTATGCTGAGTGAAATAAGTCAGGCAGAGAAGGACAGATACCATATGTTTGCACGTGTAGGAGGATTAGGAGGAACTTAACGGAGGACCAAGGGGGAGAAGAAGGGGAAAAATAGTTGGGGAGAGGGAAGGAGGCAAACCATGAGAGACTCTTGAATGCCAAGATCAAACTGAGGGCAGATGTGGGTGGGGGGGAGGGGAAGGGGAGTGATGGGCATGGAGGAGGGCACTTATGGAGATGAGCACTGGGTGTTATATGGAAACCAACTTGACAATAAACTATTAAAAATATATATTTCTGAGCCAAGGTGAAGTTAAGACTATACAATAATGTGTGCTATCAGATCTGAAAATGCCACAATAGATATGCTCAAAACATGGTATAAAAAAACGTGTAATCCAGGGGCTAGGTTTGAATCTCAACCTGGCCCTTTTCTAGTTGTATAATCTTGGGCAAGCTATTGGACATTTCTGTGCTTCTGCAACCTTAGATATAAAGTGGGATTAATTATTGCAACTATCTCAAAGAGAATTGTGTGATTAAAAAATTAATGTAATGTATATTAATTAATTAAAGTTACATAAATTAATACTTTAGAAATGCTTAGAATGTTTCACGGTACATAGCATATAAAGGTTAGTTGTCATTATTATTAAAGTGAATTTTGTGGCCACAAAGTTCAAGCCTCTGTACTTGATTCTAAACATTTCAGCTTTTTGATCAACGGTTTGAATAGACATTAAAAAACCTGTGATAAAAAGCTGAGAGCTAAAATCTAATGCCAACCCAAAGCCAATGGAATGAAATATATTTAGACTTAAAAACCAAAGGTTTGCATGCCAAATATTCGCCCTCATCATGATATATTTACTTTAAATATATGAACATCATATTGAGATCATGTTCCACAGCTTGAATTGCAAATACAGTTAAACAAACTTTAAGGTTTTTTTTTCCCAAAATAAAATGTGCAGTTTCATATATCATGGGACTAAATTAACAGAACATCCAGTATCTTCTTTCCTGCCCTAACCAACCCTCATGCCCAATTTGTTTAAAACATATGGCTTATAAAAACCTAAATGCTGCTAGGTGTCATGGGGAGGGAAGGTCAGTTCAACTTCTAAATCCAAATAAGGATTATCTGATAAGTTCCTTCATGTTTATTTTATCACTGCCATAAAGAGACATTTTTGACAACTAATCTTAAAATCTTATAGCTAATCCCTACAAAAGTCACCAGTGAGAATCTTCAAGGGAAGCTGATCCTTTCGTGCATGTACCTCAGGAAGCAGCAGTGAGAAACAGAAAAGCAGAAAAAAAAGGAGAGGAGGGAAAAAGTCTTAAAAAACATATTATTGAGCTCACCACTACTGCAAGTGACTGGTTGCTCCACCCATGTGATCATCTGGGAGACTGTATTAAATGTTCCTCAGAGGTGTTCCTCTGGGGTATAAAACTGAGAAGTTTATCCTTGAGATTCCACCACTCTTTGATTAAACCTCCCTAAAGGGTAATAACTCATCTGCATTTCTTTGTTGTGTATTCCTGTTGCACCCCATGTTTGGATTTAGTAGAGAAGCCCAAGGCAGAAGATGTGAAACATGCTGAGTGAATCTGAAATGAAATGCTAATTCTCTATGAAGTTGGCAAAAGCCCAGGTAAAACTGGTCATTGTGAGTGTGTTTCTATGTGCAAGTGACAATTAGAATGTGAAATACAATAGTGATAAGATTTATGATGGCATCAAAAAACACCAAATACTTAGTACTAAATATAACTAAGATATCAAAAGTTTCTACACAGAAAACCATAGCTGAATGAAACACTGTCAAAGGAGATTTTAAAAGTTAGGTAATAAATGAAAGAACATACATGTTTATAGGTTTGAAAATTTATCATTGAAAATACGTCAGTTTTTCTACATTTAATGTCTAAAATAAATACAATCAAAATAAAATTGCCAGCAAGGTGTGTATATGTATGTGTAGGGGCTTAGGGGACTGTGGAAATTAATGAATAATTCTAAAATTTATAAAGAATTCAAGTATATCTAAGACAACTTTGAAGAAGAACAAAGGTGGGAGACTTATACCCATAGATATCAGTATTTTGATTAAGATATTGCGATGTTGATACAGAGACAAATATATCAGTAGAACAAAACAGAAAGGCCAGAAGCATAACCACACACATGACTCAAATTATGAAAAAGTTGTCACTAACTGTGTCATAGGAGAGTATCTTCATGTGCTTGGGGAAGGGGAATATTCTTACAATAATAAAGGAAAAGATTGACATGTTGGACAATTTTATTTAGTTTTTAGTGTTTATTTCTTTTTGAAAGAGAAAGAGAGAGAGAGAGAGCACAAGCAAGGGAGGGGCAAAGTGAGAGGGAGGCACAGAATCCAAAGCAGGCTTTGAGCTGTCAGCACAGAACCTGCAATGGGCTTGAACCCACAAACTGTGAAATCATGACCTAAACCAGAGTTGGACGCTTAACTGGCTGACCCACCCAGGCATCTCTGGACTATTTTAGAAGCAGGAAATTCTCTCATCAAAAGACACCATTTAAGACATTAGAAGCTAGTTTATTTAAAACCTATGTAACTACAAGGCAATGTATTCACAACATACAAAATTAACAAAAAAAAAGATGGAAAATCCAAGATAGAAAATCCAACAATGGGACAAGATATTTTTTAATAATCTTCCTAAAGAAGAATACAAAAATAACTTATAATCCTATGGAAAGATTCTCAATTTCATTAATAACTAGGGAAGATTCAAATTAAATCTATAATGTTTATCTTCAATGGAATGAATACAATTGAAAAGACTGAAAATGCCCAATATTATTGGCAAGGATGTGAAGAAATGGAGTTTACATATACTTCTTATTAGGGTATATGTTAATAGAATTATTTTGGACAATTATTTGGTAGTACCTACTAAATTTGCAGATATGCATATCCTCTGATCCAACAATACCACTCCTGAGTATGTTCCCAATGGAAAGGGATATATATGTTCATTAAAAGACATAGGAAAGAAAGTTCATAGAAGTATTATTCATAATGTCACAAATTTGGAAACAACCCAAATATCACTCAATAAGAAAATGGATAAATGAGTCATCTATTCACTAATATAGGCTGCTAACTCATTCTTCTTGTTCTTTTCAAAAGTAGCTACAGTATAGATGGAAAATAAATGGAAAAGTCACTCATATTTTCAGTATTTTATTTTTCCACAGAGGTTCTGATTTGTATTTATTAATATTTATAGATATATACTTTATCTTATATATTTACACTTAAAAGATTGACAACATTCCATTTTGACCAATTTCATAATATACTTCGTATTATTCCAAGAAATTAATATTTTAGCATTAAATTGAGTTCATTTACAATCATTTTAATTTGCAAGTTCTATTATTTTATCTCTAACACCACCAGTGTGTGTGTGTGTGTGTGTGTGTGTGTGTGTGTGTGTGTGTGTTTTCAGTGGCATTTAAAATGCAGTATAAGAGTGCCTGGGTGGCTCAGTCAGTTAAGCGTCCAATTTTGGCTCAGGTCATGATCTCACGGTTCATGGGTTTGAACCCCGCGTTGGGCTCTGTGCTGACAGGTAGCTCAGAGCCTGGAGCCTGTTTCGGATTCTCTTTCTCTCTGTCTCTCTCTCTTTCTCTCTGCCCCTCCTTCACTCATGCTCTGTCTCTCTCTGTCTCAAAAATAAAGTATAAATTTTTTTAAATGCAGTATATGATCTCTATAAAACATAAAATCTGAAAATAAAGAGTTAAAATGTATATATATTACCTTGTTAAAATGCCAGTATCTACATGCAGCAGGTCAAATTTATTATTTATAATTAATGCAAAGAAGTATGGTTTTGGGTGGAGAAAAAAATTTCAGTCCCGGCTGCTATTTACTCTCACTGTAGTCTTCATTTGAGGATTGCTGATCTGAGACTTTATCTTAATACTAAAGAGCATTTTGAAGTATTTTAGAAGGGAAACGCATCCTTTAGACATTTTGCATGTCCTTTAGAAATGAGGTTAGTATTTGATTGCATTTTCCTACATATTACAAATTTAATTGTCACAAGATGAATTTTACAAGGCTACTGAAAGATGCAGCTGAAGATTCTGAGTTGATCCAGGCAGTTTGTCCTTGTAAATGGAGTCCTCTGTCCTGAAAGTCACATGTAGTACAACTTGTTATCATATCTCTTATTTTTATTTATATTGTATGTAGTCAACATATAGTGCAATATTGGTTTCAATAGTAGAGTTCAGTGATTCATTACTTACATACAAAACCCAGTCCTCATCATAACAAGTGCCCTCCTTAGTACCCATCACCCATCTAGCCCACTCCCCCTCCCACTTCCCTCCATCAACCAATAGTTTGTTCTGTATCATTAAGAATCTCTTGTGGTTTATTTCCCTCTCTCCTGTTCCCCCCCTTCCCATATCTGTTGTGTTTCTCAAATTCCACATGAGTGAAATCATATGGTATTTGCCTTTCCCTGATTGACTTATTTTGCTTAGCGTAATACATTCTAGCCCTATCCACGTCGTTGCAAATAGCAAAATTTCATTCTTTTTGATGACTGAGTAATATTCCATTGCGGATATATACTACATCTTTTTTATTCATTCATCAGTCGATGGACACTTGGACTCTCTCCATAAAGAGATTCAGAACAAACAATGGCTATTGTTGATAATGCTGCTGTAAGCATTGGGGTGCAACTGCCCCTTTGAATCTGTATTTTTGTACCCTTTGGGTAAATACCTAATAGTTCAATTGCTGGATAGGATAGTTCTATTTTTCGTTTTTTGAGGAACCCTCAGACTGTTCTCCA
>NW_024082538.1:0-157197 GCF_003009895.1 Hyaena hyaena
TTCAGATTCTGTGTCTCCCTCTCTCTCTGACCCTCCCCTGCTCACGCTGTCTCTCTCTCTCTCTTTCTCTCTCAGAAATAAATAAAACATTAAAAAATTTAAAAAAAAAAAAAAGAAAAACAAGGAAATGATTACCTAAAAAGTAAAGTTAGAACTTTCTCAGAGAAGAAAGGACAAGTGTGGGGAGAAGGTTGTGATTGTCAAGGGACCCACAGGGCTTTTGGCATGCTGGTCAAACTTTTCCACGTAGTTTTTCTTTAACTATGGGTGGCAGTTACAAGGCATGTTTATTCTTATAACCATTTGTAAACTCTAGATGTCATGTTATCACTTAAAAATGTTTATTTGAGAGAAAGAGAGAGAGAGAGCATGAGCGGGGAGAGGGAGGGAGAGAGAGGGAGAGAGAATCCCAAGCAGGCTCCGCACTGTCCATGCCAAAAACAAGAGTTGGATACTCAACTGCCTGAGCCAACCAGGCGCCCCACTGTTATCACTTTAAGAATATTACACTTCACAGTAAAATACTTCTAAAAAAACCCCTTGGGTTACTATGCTAAATATTAAATACATACAATATATACATATATGTGTGTGTATAATATACACACTTTAAAACCTATTTGTTACAAAGAAAAAAAAAACACCATGATTCAGTACTAGATTTTTCTTGTTCCCTTCCACTTCTGCTGAGCGAATATTAAAAGCTTGAATGAACTTAAAAAATGGAAGAGATAAGGATTTAGAATTTCACTAATGAACTATTCCCTGTCATGAATGTTATTTGAAAATGTGAAAGATTTATGTGGCTTTTTGGCTGATGGTAGAATTGTATGTATATATTCTTAGTCTCTCCTTTGTCTATTGATATAACTTGCTGATACAACTATGCAGAAGCAGTACTTGAGAAAAAACGAGCATCATTCTTTCCTTACAGCTGTGACACAAAAGCAGCTTTACTCTGATCGTACACCTAATGCCCTACTCTGAAGTTTCCTGCTTCCACCAGTAACGTTGATTCTAATTTTAGAATGTCTGCTTCTTTGGAAAACACACACACACACACACACACACTGAACTAAGCCAGCCATGTCCGCTTATAAGTTATTTCACCTGAGTTAGGCCAAAATCAACCCATTTTTCTCCTTGCTCCTGAATTAATTGGTAATAGCTATTGTGTTTTCTTTCAATCTGTTTCAATATGTTTAACCTACGTTACCTGTGATGTCTAAATACTGGTGAATCATATCCTCAAAGCCTCTTTCAGCACTGATCCCATTACAAATCATGGATAACACAGTGACGCTATCAAATTCTGACATAACACACAAAAAAGAACATGGGTTGAACAACTGCCCACTTCTATGCTCCGGAATGGATTTACTGAAAGGAACACAGAAAATTCTATATGGCAACTTTATTCACCCATCCAGGGTTATTATTATTCAATAGCTCTTGGGGAGGTCAAAATCAGTTTTACATTTAAGAATACCTAAATCTGATCTGTGCTGTTAGAAGTTAAATTTAATTTTTCAAAGTCAATATCACCGAATAATGTTGTGGTACCAACAACACAGAGGGCAATGCAGGTTACTCTTGATCTAGTAAAGGTTTATCCACAGCATAGCTTTCTTCAAGCAAGCCCTCATCCAATGCTCGGTAAAATAACCAACAATACTGCTTAAGTCACATGTGGTCAACAGTCTGTCTATTTAATCTAACACTCAGAATCAACGCCTTAAAGGCAAAATAATTATTTGTCTCTCCCTATTTTAATTATTTGTATCTCCTGGCAAAGATAAACACTGAAGTAAAATGGGCATTTCTGTTTAAGTAATCTTAGCATGAAGGTGCATTATTCTACCTAAGTAGAATCCACATTCTAGCCCATTACATGGCTCAAAAATAGTATGAGTCAAAGGATATTTCCCCAAATATAACTATATACTATAACAACATTATATAAGAGTTGTAGGCCATAATTCCTGTTCTCCAACATCACTATTATTGATGATGGGTGACATTGAATTAGGGTTCCTCGAAACATCACTCACAATCAAATATAAATTCTAAGACCTATTCCAAAGTCAAATCTCACTGTGTTGGGTTTAATTACCATTTGGCTCATATATACCATGGCTGCCCTCACTTATGATGAAATAAAAACTGACAGTACAGAATATAATTTTTTTAATTGAGAAGAAAATATGTTGTAGGGCAAAATGTAAACTTCATATATTAAAAAAGTGTTTTAACAGAGGAGGGATAAAAATATTACCTTATATTTGTGAGTAACTGGAATTCAAACCCAGGCCTTCTCATTTCCCAGCTGGTGTGCTTTCAATACAACACAGGGGTCCTTAGCTTTCTCAATAATGACTTATCCAAAGTCTTCCTGTGAAAAAAAGTGATTGTAGAAAAGTAACTGCAACATGTCAAGTGTTTTGTTTTTAATGACACACATGTGTTCTCATTTGTTTCTACTACCTCTCCCACATGGTTACTTCAAGGATAAAATCTGAGGAAAAAAAACCATGCATTTTCTAGGCAAACTTTTTCCCTGAGAATTTCCCCCTGACATCTGAGGAATTAGAAGATCACAGCCATAGGCCTTATTTCCCCACTGCTCAGTAGTAGTCAGTGACCAAGCAGCAAGATAACCAAACCAAGAAAAGGATCTAGAGACTGTGAATATTACAGACGATTTTAATTGAACACTAGACCAGAAATTAAGTACAAATGGTTTCTAAATCAAATATGGTTTAAAATTAATTAAATACTTATTGCAAGAAGCTTACTTGTTAATTCATTAAAGTCAAGATCACACTTTTTCAGATAATTTCAACCATCCAACAGCTTCAATTGCAATTTTACTTCCTTTAATTAATCTCTCTCAAGATACATATAGGCATAGAGCACAATCATTATTTTATTGGGTTACAATATTGCTTTAAAATTTTATAGGCCAGCATGGTGATTTTTGTACAACTGCTAGTTCTGAGTTTTGATAAAGGGTGTCAACCATGTAAATTCACCACCGATGAGTAAAGAGTTGCTGCTATATTTAAAATTAAGCTTCCCTCAGTTTTTGGACAGCCAGTGATTGCTTATATAAATAAGTAATGTGCTGTGTATACACAGAAAATAAAATTTTAAATGCTTATCTTTGTGTCAAACTGTGTTTCTTTAAAGCAAAGAAAATAGACAATTCTCTATCAATGCATACCTACTCTGGGTTAGGTATTTTAAAGCTGACTAACTCAAAGAAGGAATTCTAAAACAATCATCGAAAGCATGAAAAAAATGTCACCCCGGTGGACCAGAGTTTCATTAAACTAGCTGTATAAGCAGCTCTGTGTCTGAAAATGGAACAGAAAAATCTGAGACACAAAACTTACGCTATCAAGTAAAATTACAACAAATAAAAATAACAAAGAAATTACAATCACCTATTTCATATCCATCTGTGGTTTTCAGTTAGTTAATTGTTGCCTTCCAATGATTTAATTCCCTTTCATTCATTGCCCCTGTTTTAAGTTCAAAGTTCACAAAATTGATAGAGGACTTGAAAAGCAGAGAACTTCCCACCAATGGCTAGGAGAGGAGTCTAGGGAGAAAATGCCACAGCTGTGTTTTCTTGCAATCATGAAGTAACAGAGCTATTTAGATCAGTGATTCCCAAGTTTGTCTGCACATTGGAGTCACCTGAGGGGGTCAAAACACTACTGATGCCTGTATCCTACTGCTACAAAGTATGATTTAATTGATCTGGGGGTGGCCTGGGCTTTGGGATTTTAAAGAGACCTCTAGTGATTCTAACATGTAGACAAATTTGGGAGAAAATGGTATATATTCTTTTATATCTTTAACTTAAAATTTTTTGACTAATTAGGTTCATGTCTTTATTTATTTATTTTTTAAGCATATTCCTATATCAGTCTCATGCCATTTGGGGAAATCTACCGAAGTACAACTTGATCTGGAATATTCCAACTGTAAATCCATGGAGGTAAACCAAGACCCTACAGCTAAAGTACAACATAATGGAATTACTTATCATTGTCAAAGGGAAAACAGAAGTAGGAAAAATAAAGGCATGAATAACCTACATTTCATAAAATGTTTCATCATGACAATAATTACTAGTGTATGGATTTTTTTTTCCAAATCCAAGGCCTAGAAACTTTATTGTTTGCCTTCCTAAAATCAGACAGAATTACAGAACGCTGCCAACAAGAATAGGGGTTTAAGTGATGATCTGGATTTGTATGACCTATTCGAGCTTTCCACTTTATCAGATGGAGCAGGGGCAGGTGCTGGAACAAGGAAGAGGAATAAGGAAGTGGGTCTTACACATGAATAAACCTGTGGAGATACTAAGTTCATTAATGTTCTTGTTGGCAGGAATCAAAATGACTTAGAGGCAGCCAAGTTGAATTACAGGTTTGATTTACTTAAGAGATACACGTTATGTGGACATCAGCATTTTTTTTTTTATACCAGCCCCAAGGCAGGCTTGATGATGAGACAAAGTGCAACCCTTCCTTTCACAGGAAGATTCACTTGTATTTCCCTGTGGCTTCTCTGCTTCCTGGGAGGTGGGAGGGAGGTATGGGGGGGAGGTAGTGTATAAGCTGTCTAGACTAGAGAAGAAATAATTTAGTTTTAGAAGTTCAAAAGTGTCAGGGATTCAAAATAATAACATGCGGGGCACCTGGGTGGCTTAGTCAGTTAAGCGTCAGACTTTGGCTCAGGTCATGTTCGATCCCCGCATCAGGCTCTGTGCTGACAGCTCAGAGCCTGGAGTCTGCTTCAGATTCTGTGTCTCCCTTTCTCTCTGCTCCTCCCCCACTCATGCTCTGTCTCTCTCTCTCTCCTTCAAAAATAAACATTAAAAATTTTTTTGAAAACCCAAAATCATAACACTGTAACTTCACTCTGATACATGGGACTACATGTTTTACACAGATTGAGGGGCTGAACCAAATGTACTGCATTGAGTTAAAACAAATGACCAATATGGTCAGCTAATATTTGACAAGGAGCCAAGAATACTCAACGGAGAAAAGGTAGTTTTTTCAATGAATGGTGATGGGACAAGTGGATATTCAAAAGTTAAAGAATGAAACTGGACCCATATCATACACCACTCAAAAAATTTAACTTAAAATGGATTAAAGACTTAAGTGTGAAACCCTCAGCAGGGGCAGCTAGGAAACTAGTTGAAACTCCCAGAAGAAAGAAAACATAAGAATAAAGCATCTTGTTTAATGTTTTCATTTATTTTGGAAGAGAGCCTGCATACACAGGGGAGTGGGGGATAGAGGTTCAGAAGAGAAACAGGCCCTGTGCTGACAGCAGAGAGCCCTATAAGGGGCTCAAACTCACAAACAGAGATCATGACCCAGGTAGATGCTGAATGCTTAATGGACTGAGCCACCCAGGTGCCCCAGGAATAAAGCATCTTGACATGGATTTTGTAATGATGTTTTTGGATATGACACCTAAAGCAAAAACAACAAAATAAAACCTAAATAGACATTTTACCAAAGAAGACATACCAAAGGCCAACAGGTACATGAAAAGGTGGTCAATATCACTTGTCATTAAAGAAATGCAAATAAAACCACAATGAAGTATCACCTCATGCCTGTTAGAATGTCCAACATCAAAAAATAAAGAGATGACAAAAGCTGACATGGACGTGGAAAAAAAGGGAACCCACATACACTGTTGATAGGATTGCTAGTTTGTATAGCCACTAGGGAAAATGATATGGAGGCTCCTCAAAAAATTAAAAAATAGAAGTACAATATCCATCAATTCCCTTTTTGAGAATATATCCAAAAGAAACAAAAACACCAACTCAAAAAGATATATGCTCCCCCATGTTCACAGCACCATTATGTACAATAGCCAAGACATGGAAACAATCAATGGATGAATGGATAAAGCAGTTGTGGTATATAGATACAATGGAATATTATTCAGCCATAAAAAGTAAGGAGAGTCTACCAGTTTTGTAATAATATGGATGGTCCTTGAAGGTATTATGCTAAATGAAATTAAGAGAAAGACAAATTCTGTATGATCTCAACTTGTAGGCAGAATCTAAAAAAGGAAAAAAAAATGGAAAAGATCAGACTTGTGGTTACCAGATGCAGTGAGCAGGGGGAGGGGAAAGTGGAGGAAGGAGTTCAAAAGGTACAAACTTCTAGTTATAAGATAAATACTAGAGATGTAATGTACGACATTGTGACTGTAGCTGTACTGCTGTATGAAAAATAGAAAGGTTGTTCAGAGTACATCCTGTGAGTTCTCATCATAGGAGAAAATTTTTAACTTTTTTTCTTTCTTTTCTTTTTATTATATCTATAGAAGATGGACATTGGCTGAACCTATTGTCATAATTGCATCACAAAATATGTTAATCAAACCAACTTCTGTATGACTTAAACTTACACAATGATGTGGGTCAATTATCTCTCAGTAAAACTGGGGGGGGGGGAAGGGGGGAAATGACCATAATGAGGACATGTGATATCACTATCCAAACCCTTTACACTTCAGGACACAATGCAATCTGATGTCAGTTCAAAATTCTTATAGTTGGGTAAGCCGAGGCATTACTAACCTAAGAAGAAGAGGAGCAAAGGCACCTAAGGAGAAGAGTGTGATCTGAGTGAACTGTAGTCAGTGGACAAGAAAAGTGAAAAGCAGATTATGCAGTACAATTTTAAAGGTTTCTTTGGCTTAGTGAAATAGAAAGCTCTCTAGAAGTCAGTATAGCTAATTCTTAAGATCATTCTTGTCTTGGTGTTAGGTGACTGCACCAACACATATGGAGACCAAACAGAAGCTGTGCTCTCAATTATTTCAAAATACACAAAATCATCCCCAGGATGTGCTCTCTTGGCAAGTCACATGGCAATTTGGTTTTCATTTCTAGTGCCAACTGCAACCAGTTGTTTCTTCTGAAGCTTTAAACTTAGATCTAACACTGAACTGTTCATTTCCTTCTGTGTTCTGCTTTTGCTTCCCCCATATCTGTTGCCAAAGTTACAGTCTACCACCCACACAATTGCCAAGCCAGAACCCAGGAGTCATCACGGGCTCCTCCCTTTGCATTTCAGGGCATGCTCCCAGTCTTATACATTATATATCCTGGTTAGCAAATTAATCTCGTCCTTTGCTTCATCCCTTTTGCTACCACTTCAGGTCATGTCATCATCCTGACTGGTCTCCATACCCCTAATTTAGAGTTTTGTCAACACTCCCTCTACCCTTCTAGATTTATCCTGTCCTATTAGTCAAATATGAACATACTACTGCCCTCCTTATTCTCTAAAAACTTTGTGCAGTTACTCTTGCACTCATTTGCCTGCAATATTTGCCTCTCCACACTTTTTAAAAAGACTTTATTTTTAAGTAATCTCTTCATGCAATGTGGGCCTTAAACTCACAATTCTCAGATCAAGAGCCACATGCTCCTGAGCAAGCCAGGTGCCCCTATCCCTCCATCATTTACATTAAACATAATGTAACATTAAACATAAACATCATTTATGTTTAGCTCCAGAATAATTTCCTTTTCTTTTTAATTTTTTTTTACGTTTATTCATTTTTTAAGAGACAAAGAGAGACAGAGTGTGAGTGGGTGAAGGGCAGACACAGAAGGAGACACAGAATCCGAAGCAGGCTCCAGGCTCTGAGCTGACAGAACAGAGCCTGAAGTGGGGCTCGAACTCACAAACGGTGAGATCATGACCTGAGCCAAGACGGATGTGTAACCGACTGAGCCACTCAGGCACCCCCAGAATAACTTTCTCTGTCAAACCTTTTCTAACTTTATCACTACTGTGTTAGGTGTTTCTTTTCTGTGTTTATATTAACTTGTACATAACTTTATTGGAACATTTGGCACCTTGTTTTCATTGTTTACCTGTCTTCTCTTCTGACCAATGAATGAAAAGTGAGCCCCAGCTCCCAACAATACAGCTTGTACACCTGGCACCCAGAGGGGGCTTTACTAAATCAATTTATATTGAATCAGTGATTCTTCATCTACTCACTGGAATTACCTCGGGAACTTTTAAAAATACCAAGGCCTGAACCCATCCCAGAATAATTCAAATTGAATTTCTAGGGGTGAAGTCCAGGCATTCGTAGTTTAAAAACAAAAAACAAAAAACTCCCCAGGTGATTTTAATGTTAGTGGTTGAAAACCACTGAACTAAATCATTGATCTGGAAATGCTAGTCTGAACTGTACCAGAAAACACAGTTTTTTTTTTTTTTAAAGGACATTGTATTAGTTAATTCTGGCTGAGTAATAAATGACCCCAACATTTAGCAACTAAAACAATCAACACCTATTATCGCATAGTTTCTTGTGGTCAGGAAATCTGGCACAGTGGGGCTCAGGGTTTTTTCATAAGACTGTTTTCATGGTGTTAGCTGGGGCTGTCATCATCAAGGCTTGACAGAGAGGAAGATTTTGTAGCCAAGCTCATGCACAGTTATGGTAGGATTCAGTTCTTCACTGACAGTAAAAGACCTCCTTCATACCCTTGCCTCTTCATACGGAAGCAAACAATATGGCAACTGGCTGCCATTAAAGGGAATGAGTAAGAGAGAAAAAGAGGGTAAGCAAGATGGAAGCCAGACTCTATCCATAATCTAACTTTGGAAATGTCATCCCATTACATTTACCATATTCTATTAATGAGAAGCATGTTATTAGATCTAGCTAAACTAAATAGGAGGGAATAAAGCAAGTGTATGGATATCACCAAGTGGGTATCATTGGGGGCTATCTTTAAAGCTGCCTACCATAGATGTTTACTTAAAAATTAACCTATTTTAAAGGAATCTCAACCAGATTATCTTAACATTAGGAGTATGCATATCACTGGTCTTCTTATAAAACTGATTGAGATGAACCAAAAGTCAACTGACAGGTGTTTTTTTTTTTTTTTTTAATTATATATATTTTTTCATTATCTTAATGTAGATGCATTAATTTAAGGCTATTTAAACAAGATAATGTCAAGGCAAGTCATTTGCATAACAGCCTTCACAAGGCCTTATGAATTAGGTCAATGTGCTTTTCAAAGATTAAAAGTGCCCCTTTCTTTTCCAAGTTGTTCAAGATCACAGAAAACAGGCCACCTTTAGGATTTAACATTTAACATAATTTCTTCTTAGTGAAGGGCAGTTAACAGTAAATCTAAAGGTAAAATACCAAGCAAAACAGGCAAATTAACATACTGACATTATGCTGAAGAGAGTAATAAACTTTAAGTTTGCCTCTCATTTTAGAGGAAAAAAGCTAATGTACTGCACAACACTAAATACTGATCTTAATAACCAAAATTTAAGCCTTCCTCAGAGAGATACTATCATTGCAGAAGGATCCATTTGTCTTTAGACTGCTTACTGTTCAATGCTGAGGTGGAAAGTTGGAACTGCTTAATGATATTTAGCAAAACTACACAAAGTACTAAAAACAAAAAGAAATTGGTGTCAAAGTACAGATGATTTGCATACTTGGAAGTCTGATGTTGACAGCACATTTACACAAAATCCTAAACTTAGTTTATATCATCTTGTACATCTCCCTCAGTGTTTGGTATAGAGAGTGCTAGCCTCCAAATTAAGAGTACTGCATTTAATAACATCTTTTTCCTTCAGTCATTTCCTAAATATTTGTTCTAAACTATTAGTAGATCATAAAACCTGTTATGAATTTTAAAAAGGATATCATTGTAACACAATGTCATAAAGATATCACTGAGAAACTGTGCTTTGTGCATGGGCAGAAAAAGCTTAAGAACAACCTATTATAATTAACTTTTTTTCTTAAAGTTTATTTTGAGAGACAGAGAGAGAGAGAGAGAGAGAGAGAGAGATCATGAGTGGAGGAGGAACAGAGAGAATGAAGGAGACAGAAAATCCCAAGCCAGCTCCTCACTGTCAGTGCAGAGCCTGATGTGGGGCTTGAACTCACAAACCTGTGAGATCAAGCCCTAGGCCGAAATGAACAGTCAGACACTTCACTGACTGAGCCACTCAGGCACTACTGCAAGTTGCTTGTAAAAAAGATTCAACTGCACCTTGAGGGGGAAATCTGTCCCTTCCTTCACTTGAGGTGCCAACTCCTAGTGCCATGATTATGCTTATTAAGATCCAGGAAATAAAGGCATGATCAACTTACTATTACCCAATATAAACATTTCTGTGTCACCTATTATGTGAGTTACAGCAGACATGAAGTTTGAAGCTACTAACCAGGACTGTTGAAGTTCTGTAGCCCTTTAACAATGTCCTGAGCCATCCAGTTCTCCGGACCTAGACACTTATTTGGGGCTTTAGTTTGTTTGAATTCATTAACATTACTTAAGAGAGAGCTTTTCAGCTGCCAAACTGATGGGTTGTAAACAGATGGATCACCTAAAAATATACACATTGTCTTATCAAAATACTATGAATTAACAATTTTAAAACTACCTTCTGTGTACTTTAGCCTGGAGCAAATGAGTAAAATATACTTTAAAGATAATGGCAGCCAGAATTATTTTTGTTAGGGAATTACAAATAAGGAAAAGGGGGAGAATAGAATGTAGTGACAGACTGCAATTGAAGGTATCAAAACAAACCAGTGGTTTTTAACAGGTATAAATACAGCTATTTGCATATGTAGGTATCTGCTAAAAGGGACCACAAGTAGCAGTAGGAGCAAACTTAGCACTCAGATCTTGGTTCCTGAATACTATTTTCCATGAAAAGAAGGCAGGCTTCCTTGAAAAAAAAATGGCTGATTCCAGGGCTAGGACACGGGAAGTACAAGATGAACCTGGAATACTGATTGTACCAAAAAGTATGAAAAGACTCAAAGTATACTGATTACATAACACATGTGGGGATTCCGACACAGCCAGGGAACATTCTGGGGCTCCACAGGGCAAATGTGGGACAATTACCACATCAAAATGATGACAGTAATGGATTTAATCTGTTAACGAAGAATCCAGGAGTCTATCTGTTAAAAATAAGTAAATGAACAGGGAAAAACACTTCCTTTTACTACAAATGTCAACTAATAAATATAGATGATGATGGATTTAGAAAATCAGTCCTTCACTCCAAGAGGGACTCAGGGGAGGGGCAGGTTTAACTATCTCATGGCCAGACATTGCCTCTACAGGACCCAGTAAGACATGCCTAGAGCTGTTTCTCAATAGATCTACAATTGCCTGCTGCAGATGGCCTGACCTTACTCCAGAATCCCAGGGGCCTATACTATGATTCTCCAGCTGGACTTGCCATATTCCACACTGCACTGGCCCCCACCACTGATACCACTAGTCTCCTTGATCACATGGTGCAAGTGTCTTGTCAGGGCTGCTTGCAATGAAGCTTGAAACTGTTGCAGGAAACTTTCCTGCCCTGGCCCCATTCAAAATTGGCAGCCTTCCATATTTCTTGATAGAAGAGCTGGAGTATTATTCCTAGTTGTAGAATCCTCGGTCTCCAGAAGGAAAAGAGGCCTACAAAATGTTCTTCTTTGTGGTAGGGGCTGCCAAGAGGCAGCAATATTTCATTTTGGAGGAGATATCCTGCATTCCCCTGATGATTAAACCTTTGCAAGTGACTGGTCTCTCAGTCTTCTTAGCATTTATCTCCCATCCTCTGGGGTACATGTATCTTACCGATGTGTTCAGCATAGTAGCCACCTCTTGCTCATCTGCCCAACCATATGATGTGGTCAGTAAAATGGACCAGTGTACTGTCATGAAGGATATTTAGGTGGTCCATGTCTTAATGACTGAGGGTGGGAGAGTTAACATAGCCCTGAGGAAAAACTCAGTCTAAATGAATAGTGTTGACCGTTCTTTGTGAAGGTCAATGGTTTCTGATCCTTTTCTCTAATTGGAATGGAAAAAAAACCACACTGCCAAGTCAGTGACACACCATATATCTGAAGCCTTACTAATCTGTTCTAGCAAGGAGTCCAGCATAGGACAGCAGTTGTCCTAAGAGTTATTACTTGGTTAAGTCAGCAGAAGTCCGTAGTAACTCTCCAGGATCTATCCAGTTTATATAGGGGCTGGACTGTTACATTAAATAAAGAGAAATAGGACCAGCACTCCTGTATCTTTTAGGTCTTAAATGTTGGCAGTAATCTTCATTATTCCCCCCAAATACAACACTGTGCCTAATTTACTATCCTGAGAAGAGGGATGGGGGGCAGTTTCAGAAGGTTCCCTTTGGCAAACCCCGCTATAACTCCTAGTCCACAGACGAGGGACCCAATGTGGTAGTTACTCCATTGCCACATAAATACTCATTATGCATTTGGGGCCCACTGTGACACCAAGTTTAGGCAGTATACTTGGCCTGGTAGGTGCCCATTATAACAGGAAGGCTGTGATCTTGCTTTAAATCTGCAGATACTGATATCAACTCAAATCCTATGACCAAAAGTCCTCAAAACACCTGATTTTCTTTTCCCTAGTGTACAGTCACTCAGATAGCCATAAAGCCTTTCTGGAGAAATGTCATGTATTTACATAATTTCCATGGTGTGGTAGGGTTCTTCTTCTTTGGGACTCATCCACATATTCAGTTCTCGATCTAAAAACTGTTTCAGGTCTGGAAACTAAGCAAGGGATCATGACTTTTTATTGCTGTCACTGCCCTCAGTCTCCTGCACCTCCATTCTTGCTTTTTAGGGTAAGAGATGTTAATCAGCACTCTCAAGGACTGCCCATCTGTTTTGCCCCGAGGGAGACTAGGCTGTATTAGCTTACTCTAGAACTCCTTGTGGGCCAAGCTCCTTTGGATATAAGAATGGCCTTAGGATAATTGTGACCTTCTAGTTTTTGGCAGCTAAGCAACACCACTGGCTTCCATTACTTCAGGGCTGTTATTCCCATGGACGTTAAGTCATGGGGCAGTTTCTGTGGAAGTCAGCTCTGTGGCTGCCTCTCTTACCTTTATGCCAGTCTTGCAGAGGAGAGCTACCACCAAACTTCTTAGTGATGGTGATGATGCGTCTCTCACCAGTGCTCTCCTGATGGCCTTCGGTGAATGGTGTAGATTTTAGGTCCTCTCATGGAGTAAAAGCCATCAGCAGATCTTCTGGCCTTAGGCAATGTATCAATTCCAGCATCCCCATTTGCTCAGCCTTTATTCCTTCTTACACAGGTTGCCAGTGTCTTGGTTACTGGTTAGTTAGTTGCTTGGCAGCCAAGAAAGGAGAAAGGGGGCAGAGGAGGAGGACTATTGCCTTAAGGCAAGAGGCTTCTGCAGTATCTCCAGTAGAACAAACATTGCTAGTTCATACTACAGAAGGGATACCTTGCAAGCCTTAAGGTCCCAGAGGGAGGAGCAAGGCCATCTCTCAAGATGACACCATCCTATGTTTAGGATTCTTCATTTCCTCACCTTCACATTAACAGAACCAGGTTAGCTAAACATTCAAGGCTCAGATGTCTCTGGGGGTTCTGTGACTCCAACAATTGGCTACCTCTTCAGCAAGTGGTTCAACAGACTCTGTCCCACAGCCAATAAAGGCTACCCCAGGGGCCCTCCAGCTCTGACTTTTAGGTATTCATGGCTTGTTTACAGCTATTTCTATTTTCCTTATGCAGTGCTACTATACAATTTAACAGGAATCAGTCAACTCTGTTGTCTTTGGAGATGTTATTACTCCCATATTTTTCAAACTGTCCCAGGTCAACACTGGTAAAATCTTTAGTAATTAGTCTGTAGCCTTATGCCAAAGACTCGTTGCTTCACCTACTGATGATGGTGGCACCTTCAGGCCGAGAGACAGATGAGCCATTTCCAAATGTCAATTTTACCATCCCAGCAGCCAAGATGTTATTAAAGTGTAGGATTTTTACTAGGGGAAATATCTCTGAAAGATAATTGGGAGGAGGGAGCCAGGAAGACTGGATGAAGTGCCACATCATGATGCAGGTCTGATCCTAAGTAAAAGAGAGAGGAAGGAAGACTGAGTGGAAGTATTCTAGAGGGCCATGTTGTCTAAAGAAGGCTTGGCAAAGCGATGGGGGAGTCCTTGTGTCCCTAGTGGCCATCAGAGGAGTCTGTGTCTCCCAAAAATGGGCCTTAGTATCTCTGCCATGCTCAGTCCCTGAGCTGTAAAAGAAGGAAGGTCTTGGCACAAACACAGTGATGGATTTCAGAGCACAGCAGCTGGAATCCTTGGTCAGTTGAACTCCTTGCAGTGGGGGTCTATGAGGTGCATTCTCATAGTAGCCTCCTCATCTTAACAAGAGGGAGAGCTGGAATTCAAATTAGGTAGTTTGGTTCCAGACTCTATACTACTACCAGTACCCTAAGAAAGTATCTCTTAGAAGTGCAGAGGTCTGAAATAAACAGTCCTCTATCATGTTGGAAGATTTATATGGCAGGCTGGAACAGATCGGTAAGATCACTGGGCTCCTCTAAAGAGTTCGTACTTCAGTATACAGATAATAAAGCAGGGGGAGGGGCACATCACAGATTAATGTATACAAATATATTCTGTATGCACTGCATACACACATGAATAATTTATAGACGCATATGTAGCTTTAGTTTCCTATGGTATAAAAAGGTTAGGAGACTTGAAAAGAGCTGCAACAGTGATTCCTGAGATGTAAGATGTATCACCCTGTACACATGGTACAATGGTCAGAAAGTGCTGACAAATCATTCATACTGTCTAAAATGTAAAAATCTGGGGGAAAAATGGACTCAGATAAATCCATTTTCCAGCACTTGGTATGAGATCTTACAGTGGTACAAGGCAATCAAAAATTCATTTAACTTTTACTACTTTATTGCTGTACTGAAAATTATGTTCTACCTTCTTTATGCAAAGGCACTCTTTCCACTTATACTGTGTGTCAAATAGGCATTTACAAGGTAAATGAAGAACGTAACCCCTATTTATAACATAATTCCCTGGGAATCTGTGTAAGCTCCTAACAATCAATTCATAGATGAATTCTATAGAATATAACCTTCTATAAAAAGGATACCACACAATTATTCATTAACTAGTTAGTGTTGCAAAAAACAAGTGTTCTTAGTTCTGTTTTATAAACATGGGAACCCAGGCAGAGAAACAGTAAATGATTTTTTGCTCCACATCATGAAATCAACTATGAACATAGAACTAGAGACTAAATCAGATTCTTATACACCTAGAGTCATTAATAATACAAATCTACAACTGCAGGATAGTCCTGCAATAGAATATTAAAACTGAGAGATGAAAAGAATCTCAAGAAACGGGCACCCTCCTACACTGTGGTGGGAATGTAAACTGGTACAGCCCCTCTGGAAAACAGTGTGGAGGTTCCTCAGGAAACTAACAGTAGAACTCCCCTGACCCAGCAATAGCACTGCTAGGAATTTACCCAAGGGATACAGAGACGCTGATGCATAGGAGCACATGTACCCCAATGTTCATAGCAGCACTCTCCACAATAGCTAAAACATGGAAAGAGCCTAAGTATACATCAACGGACGAATGGATCAAGAAGATGTGGTTTATCTATACAATGGAATACTGCATGGCAATGAGAAAGAATGAAATCTAGCCATGGGTAGCAACATGGATGGACCTTGAGGGTGTTATGCTAAGTGAAATAAGTCAGGCAGAAAAGGACAAATATCATATGTGTGCACGTATAGGAGGATTGGGAGGAACTTAACAGAGGACCATGGGGGAGAAGCAGGGGAGAAATGGTGGGGGAAAGGGAGAGAGGCAAACCATGAGAGACTCCTGAATGCTGAGAACAAACTAAGGACTCATGGGTGTGGGGNAAACTATCTGTAAAAAAAAAAAAAAAAAAAAAAAAAAGAAAAGAAAAAGAATCTCAAGAGAACATTGGTCCAAACTTCTTTTATCTTTTTTATTTCTTTTAATGTTTACTTATTTTGAGAGAAAGACAGAGTGTGATAAGAGGAGGGGCAGAGAGAGAAGGGGACACAAAATTCGAAGCAGGCTCCAGGTTCGGCGTTGTCAGCACAGACTCTGACACATGGCTCCAACTCATGAACTGCGAGATCATGACTTGAGCCAAAGTCGGATGCTTAACCGACTGAGCCATCCAGGCACAACTTTCTTTATAATGGCTAGTATTACTATTATCTGACTACAGAGAACAGAAAATCAGTTGATCAAGGCCAAATCTAAAACTTAAGAAAAACTCCAAATTCAAACCCTCTAGAAACTCATCATACACAACCACTACTATTTATTATCCTTCAATAATACATATGTGAATCAGAATGGAGTTTTTAGATTTCAGTCTGTTTCGCTTCCTGACTTAAAGCCTAAAAACATAAACTGTAAACTCAGCAAAAGCAATTTATGAATTTGGGAGTAGGAGAAGTCTCTAAGTGATGGTTTGGAGAACATAAACCATATATATTTATAGCCTGGCACAAGTAAATTTTGTTTATTTTTTATACTAGGTTCCAAATATACACACTATACTCTGAGGGCTATTAAAGGCACAAACTAGCTCTTAGCATTAGACTTTGGGATGCAATTCCAAACAATGATTTCCTATGTTCCCTAGTTTTGAATGATAGGGTTTTAAGATTTTAAAATAGACATAAAAATTAGAATCAACGAAAGAATTTTACTAGCAAATAACTACTTGTTACGTATCAAAAGTCTTTGTTAAGTCTGAGTTACTAACACTTGATAAAAAGGCAAACTATACTCCCTTAGTTCACCAAGAACTTGACTTACCTTACTACATTAACATATACAATAATACTTGTCCCAGGAAAAATATGTATTTAAAAAGAAATGGAAGTATGCAGGTCGGGATAGATATTAAATTATAGGATAGATGATTGATTAACTTCAAATTTGTTCTTGAGCTTTGTGACACCCAATCAAAAAGAGGCAAACCTTTTACTATCAAAAAGGGGCTTTCAAAAGTTTTTTAGAATCACATTCTAAAATATCTCAAATGGGACTTTATGTAAAGGGCACTATATGACATGGAGAAGAATGTCTCTGACAGTATCATATAACAGATATGGTTAAAATGTTTTACATGGTTACTTCAAGAAGCTTCTTTAGGTGAAGGTGAAGGTTTCTCATTAAAATTCTATCCAGTAAAGGTGGTATTACTAAGGGCTAGTTTTGCCATAAACATCATTTTTACACTGAAAGCTTCTTACACATGGATTAGTTTTCCCACCTGGGACAGCAACTCTTATTTAATGGTTAGAAGACCCCAGCAAAAAGTACAAATTAACTTGACAGGCCTAATACAATTACCTCATTTAGGGACAGGCCTAAAATTTGAAACCTCTAGATTCAGCAGAAAAGCTTAGTTCCTGACAATTTCAACAGCACTGTAACCCAAGGCTTCAGAAGGACTTACTGGAAATTTTAGGCTTCCAAAAGGATGCCCTCCAACTATAAGGAATTCGTTTGCTGCATGAGCATGTATAGTACATTCTGAAGATAAAGAACTGTAAACAGTTTCAGTCTTAAAAAAGCAGAAACCCCAATTTTCAGTATTATGTTAAAAAAAATTCTATCAACTACCCAAAGCAGCAATATATAATTATCTGTACTGACTACTGTGCCCAAATGCAATGAATGTTTCTAAAATGTATGCATGAGGCCATGGGCAGCAAGGAATAATCAATGAGAGAAGTATCTGCTATTTAATCTAAGTATTTCTCCTGCAATCTGCATTGGGAATAATGAAGCTGGAAAATATCTACAGAGGGCATCTAGTGTGCATATACACTTTTGCCCTATTTTCCAATCTCTATATAGATCTCTATTCCAGCTTCTTCTTATCTTAGCACCTACAGTCTAGGACCAATTCCTTTTATCTCATCAATGAAGATGTTCTGCTATGTTCCTTATACATATTTTTACATACTCGGAAATTAGTAAGCAATTAGTGTTCTTTCATTAACAAGACAGTCACAATTACTTAGCCTTTCTCCAAACACCTTATCTACTAATCTTTAGGCCTCTTCTTAATGGGTCATCCACACAAACGTTTGGTCCTTTAATACAAACTTCACAAATTCACAGGATTTAGGTTATTTCATGATTTGTTCAAACCACAAATTAAAACAAAACAGCTTTATGTGTAAGTAGCAATGCTGTATCTTGGACTCAATTATTCAAAACAATATTCTAGGTACCAATGTAAGTGAGCCCACACAGCTTACCTTCTAGTGGGAAAAACAGATGACAAACCAGTAAACAAGTTGTCAGGCTGGAGTGCTATGAAAAAAAAAATTAAGTGATAGAGGTAAAGAGGGCTTTTGTGATGAGGTAGCATCTGTCCTGCAAAGAGAATGATGTTCCAAGCAATTTTTGGCCAAAATCGGTTTAACTAGTTATTCTAGTATATATTTATATACATTTTTAAAAATGTCTTATTCATTTCTGAGAGAGAGATAGGGAGGGAGAGGGAGAGAGAGAGAGAAACAGCTGAGCAGGGGAGGGTCAGAGAGAGAGGGAGACACAGAATCTGAAACAGCCTCCAGGCTCTGAGTTAGCTGTCAGCACAGAGCCCGATATGGGGTTCAAACCCACGAACTGTGAGATCATGACCCAAGCCGAAGTTGGATGCTTAACCGACTGAGCCACCCAGGTGCCCCTATATTTATATACATTTATTCTGAATTATATAACCTTGCACTACTCTTTCCTGAATGCTCTTGTTCTTAATTTGAAGGCTAATTCTATCTTTCAAAAGGTTTTCATTATGTCCTTAATTGGTGTATCCCATAAGTTTAAAAAGCATGCCTTCTAATTTAAATAAGTATTTTATAGTATTAGCTCATTATTTTAGTATGTGTTTCTTCCAAATTACATTTAACAATGGGTGAAAAATAACAATATTTGAAAAAAACTCCTTGTGTTACTTGTTAGGTCTACATGGATATTCTAAAAAATAGACATTTTGTGATGCATTGTAATTAAGACAGGCTGAAAGCAAACTGGCTGAGTAGGACTCATTTAGAAGTTGAGGCTTAAGGGAAGATGGAAGATGGAGTTAATTACTGAGGGATTGGTCTAACAGTAGTGAAAACCCAATAGAGAAGTAGCGGTTCAAAGAGATCAAGTATGTGAGATGAAGAGGCAAATCAACTGCCCAAGTGGAAGAGAGCCTTTTGTACCACACGAGCTCTTTGAGATATGCTGCCACCACCTGGGCAATAAGAAATTCTGAAGTATGGAAAAACTGTAGTTGTGATTATCAGTTAATTAACAATTATAGACTCAAAAAACATACTTTCATTTTATGAAATCAGCATTTTTTGACAAGTCTTTGGATATTAAAGAAGAGCTGGGATTCTAGCCAGATGTGTTTAGAACCCTCCTCTACTTTTTAAGTCTCTGATTCCTTATCTGTTAAATGGGTATAAGAATACTATCATTTGGGGTTGTTTAGTCTCAGGATTAGTGATAATAGATGTGAAGCACCTAGCCCAGCACCTGGTACATAGTAAGCACTCAATAAATAGCTTTTAAGAAATCATTCTTCTTCAGTATGATCTTGCAAATACCACTAATACCTGATTATTACTTTTTAAATCACATAAGTGTGCCTATTAAGACATCTATTTTTGTATTCTAATTATGTTTCAATGAGAGGAAGAACTCATGAAATAAAATTTAGGGAAAAAAACAATTTCATCAAATTAAGTCAGATATGTGAAGACAATTAAGCACAAAATGCTGAGTAGGTTAAGAATATTCTCAAGATCTTTAGTCAAGTCTAGATTACTGTAACAGAATCTTAGTCAGGTTTTACTCATTCACAATTTTTTTTGATTCACAACTTTGACATGAGTCAAGATGAAATGCAATTTTATACCATACAAAAGAAAAATTTTTTTAAAATGACGGAGTAGGACTTACCTTAAGAGGAAAAAAATGGTTAAAAAATTTTAACTCTCCGTTTTCAAAATACAACAGCAATAGAGAAATAGTGTGAATAGATAAGGTGGTGTAATTCACTACACAGGAATTATGTAAAGACAAACCCTCCTTAATAGTGTAAGGTTTTTAAAATTTGGTTAAAGTTGCATGAATAAGATTTCTTAAAAATAAATACAGGTAGAGCTTATTTCCTTGTTATTCTAAGTTGGCATTCTGAAAGACATTGGAGAAAGAATAAAAATCCAATGGAGGATCTCTTCAAATAAGTAAGATCTTAAGAAAATTGGCTACCTTTCCACTAGATTCTTTGTTCTGCTGCTGCTTATGAAGCGGGAAGTTAGAAAAATGGCCAAATCCAGTCCAAGTGACAGAATTTTAAAGCTGAAAGAACACCAGGGAGAATCTAGTCTATTCCCCAGGTAAAGAAGAGGAAACAGGTTCAGAGTGACTTATCAGTGTATAAAGATCAGCAGAGACAAGGCCTGTGAAACTGAACTCACAGGCTGAGTCCTCACTAAAGAAAATAGTCCACGGCATCTGAACCAATCTAGGAGCCACCTTTCATCAAGGCAATGCAGGCTGCAGTAAGGAAGCAGCTCAGCTGTGGCAATGCCTATGGTTTTCCTAGGCTCACATCCTGTGCTGGAACTGATAACTAAATCAGCAGTAGGAAGCTGTGAAGGCAGGTCTACACTACAGCTAAAGGGGAACGGAAGCTTCTTTCTTACGCATCTTTTTCCTGCAACCCCAAGACTGTTATGCTTTAGGACACAAGCAGCAGAGCAAACTTCCGGGAAGGCAGTAATTGGGTACACTGTGTATCCAAGATTAAAACAAAACACACACATCTTTGGTCTCTGCAGTGAAGGATGTTAAAATACAATCTGACCCCATCCGGGAATGACTATTTGAACAAGTTTTTAGAAATCACATGGTTACCCCCGGCAAGTAAAGTGTTGAGGATACAGAATCCAGTGACTGAGTCTGCTTTTTCTGGCTACTACAGGTACAGGCTAGGCCCAAGCAGCACAAGCTTTGAAACCGTCGGCCAAGTTTTCAAACAAGGATGAGTAAGAAAACAACTGCTGCTAATACAACATACAAACATTAACATATGCCCAACGAACAGTATTACAGATCACAAGATTATTTGCCAAAAGCCTGTTCCCTGGTAAATAATACTGTTGTTATATCTAGTTATACATGTCACAGCTTGCTCCTCAAAGAGAACATTCTATAGTCTTTCGAGAATAAAAACCTGCTTTATTTGGCACACAAAAGTGAAGAGGTCTTGCAACATTCGCAGAGGTAGTCAAACAGAGCCGTTGAGTGCAAGCAATCACAACATTTGGTCACCAACCAAACCAGAGTTAATCTCTCAGTTCCTGTAGATTAGAAGACAATATTAAACTCACTCTTTCTGCTTGTTGACTTTGAATCCCTTTATTTGTGTACTGAAGGAACAAATATCTCTGTGGGAACTCTATGCCCAGTGTGTTTATCAAGTTTACTTTGGGCAAGTATCGATCATTTGAGTGTTTGTGGGTTTGTGTGTATGTGAAATGAGTTAAGTTCTCAAATTAAAAACGAACAACAAAAATCCCTGCTCACACACATGGCTGCATCTTCCTTTAGTAATAGGCTTTAGTGGAACCACCAAGGTCCAGCTGCTCCATTGTCTCCAGTACGTGAGGCTTTAACTATTGTCCAACCAGAAGATGAGAGGGGGAAGGGTGTGACCCAAGAGAAGAAACTCGCCAGAATCCTTCAAAAGCCGCTGTGTGACCCTCACCTTGGCTTTGGGCGGTTTGTGGAGACCAACTCCTTTCTTGCCGCCGCTCTTGGGTCTGTTTCCAGGGGTTACAGACCTCACCCACCAGGGCCCTCCATCAACGGT
The DNA here is from genome assembly GCF_003009895.1 of Hyaena hyaena. Lineage (NCBI taxonomy): Eukaryota > Metazoa > Chordata > Mammalia > Carnivora > Hyaenidae > Hyaena > Hyaena hyaena. The sequence continues at coordinate 21,854 of NW_024082538.1, forward strand.
CTGGCTCCAGCAGAGGAGGGGGCTGTGCCCTGGCTGACATCAGGGGCAAAGGCAGAGGGCCCTCGGAGTTCCGGGCCGGCTCCTCAAGGCCTGAGTCCACCCGGGACTCCACGCTCGCCCCTTCATCCCAGCAGGAAGCGCCGGCCTCGGGGTCCCGCCAGAGGCCAGCCGGGGCGCCGCCACACACCCCGCTCGGCCTCACCTGCCGCTCGCCGGCAAGCCGGGTGCCGCCCTACCCCGCCCCTCCGCCCCCGCGAGTCCTGGAAGTCGAGGTCCCGGGACCCACACAACAATGGCGCAGCCGGAAACTGGCCCCTCGACTTCCTCAGGCCCATTCAGGGCTGGGGACGGCCTGTGGGCGGGACGAGAAAGCTGCGGCTTCCGCCTTTCTGCTTCCGGCCTGGAGGTGAGTTGGGAGTAGGGGTCCGAGCCCAAGGTCCCGGTCGTGATGCAAGGGGGTTCCTGGCAGTCGCTGCGGTTGTTTTGCCCACGTGCCCAGAGGAGGCGGCCACGGCGCTGGCGGACCGAGCTGTGGCGGGACCGAGCCAGGATTCCCCGGGACCGCCCGCTGTCCGAGCCCCGCCGGGCCAGTGCCCGCCGAGGCCGAGGGGAGATTGAACGTGGCCCCCTGAGGCCGGCAGCTTGGTGAGGTAGGGGAGCGAAGGAGCAAGGCGGGGAACCAGGATTGACGGGGCATGCTGATGTTGTGAAATACCATCAACTGCAGCTTCGGGAGCCGCGGAGCACTGGTTTGGAGAGCAAGCCCGGTCGAGTCCTTACGGAAGGAAGAAGAGTATATATATTCCTCCAAGTATGGGAGGCGCGCGCGTTTGGGTCAGAAATTGAAGTGCACGGGAGCCGTGTGGCCTATGGACAATAACTTTTTCGTCTTAATTTAAGGATAAAACTTTGCCACGGAGCATGCCCTTTACTTCCGCGTGCCTCGTTTTTTGCAAAGTTGGCTTATCACCCAGTCTTGCCTTAGTTAATTCATTACCGTGCTGGAGAAGGTGAAGAAACAGATGGACCTCTTATGTGGGTTGGGGCCTACAAATTCAAGGGCAGGGGGCGGGAGCTAGAGTATTTAACAGACTCCTAGAGTCACTTAAATTAGTGCTATCTGTTGAAAATATATGAAGAGACCGGTGAAAGGATATTAAAATCAGCGGTAGTTTTCTTGAGGTGATGGGAATTATAGTTTGTTGCGGTTTTCTGAAAAGAACACGAATTGTATAATAGACTAAAAAAAAAAAAAAGTTAAAGAATAAAGTGAGGTGTTTGATTTTGTAATTATGTACCTAACCCTAATAATGAATGACATTTTTAGTATAAGAAGTTCAAGACCTAGGAATGAATATGCTCTAATTTTTTTTAATATGCCAGTTAGCTTTATAAATAATTTTATTTTTGAAGTAATTTACTAATAGTTTGTAATTACTCCAGTAATTAGGATTTTCTTACAGAGCATTTGCAGTTGTAGTAATGATTTCGTTTTTCACATTAGGAAGAAATAAATATTAAATGTCTTTGATATGCCAGGCAATTTTATATGTCATCTATAGATTGCATATGTAGAATTTTGAAATAACTTCATCTGCAATTGTATTAAAATCCTGAAAGTTGTGACTTAAACTTTTTTTCTTTTATCTGTTCTTCTCAACCCACCCAGTATATAGAATTTAAATCTTCTCTCACAAGTGTATGGTAGAGCTAAAGAAGAAGACAAGCAAGGGTCATCTGAAATTGTAATTGGCTCACTAATAATCACAGGACAAAGTTGGAAATAACTACTCAAGCATAAGGTAGATGACTTTTTAAATCCCACTGAAATTGTGGATGTATATACAGCCATTCCTATCCAACTGTTCTAATTCTCACCTTTGAATAGAGGTTGACCCAAACAAAAGGTTGAAAAGCTCTGAGGCAAAATAGAAAGTGTCACTCAGATCCACAGCATCCTTCCTTATCAGATGGCCCTCCCATACCAACTCAAAATGGAACAAAATGCATGGCACCTGTTATGGGTAATTTTCTCATTTATTAAATTATGTCCTCAAGTAGGAGTCCACAGATCCAAAAGAGGGCATGTCAGTTTTTTGCTCCTATCTCTTTGCATATGAATATATATTTTCATGGCTCCCAAACCTTTTCAATCCTGGAAACACCTGTCCATTACCTCTGTTTCTCCAGGCATTTCATGTACTCCATGGTTTGTCCTTTTCAAACACCAGATTTGATGATTCATACTTTTGTTAATTAGTAAATAATAGTACTAAGGCATTGTCCATAAAAGACAAACAGGATTCAGCTGTTTCCTGGAATGAGTGTTTAAAACTCAAAATTCTTTAAAAAGTCAGCTGCTAATAAAATTTGTCTTGACTATAAAGATTGCAAAGTCCCTATGGCAGACTCCATGTGGTTTTTACTTTTATCTTCTATACCTTTACATCTTTTTTAAGTGTTGCCGTAGTTGAATTATTTTTTTCTTAACTGGAGATATTAGACCTTATTAAAATTGTACTAATTAATCCTTTTTAAAAACAAGAAACTGATGAGTGAAAATGGAATTCTGAGTTAACTGATGGTTTGATGTAACTTTTTCAAAATTTGATTAACCACATAGTCTTTTTTTCCTCTTGTTGCCTCTCTCCTCCCTTTTCCAAAGACACTACCAAGATGTTTGATATAAAGGCTTGGGCTGAGTACGTTGTGGAATGGGCTGCAAAGGACCCATATGGCTTCCTTACAACGGTTATTTTGGCCCTTACTCCATTGTTTCTGGCAAGTGCCGTACTGTCCTGGAAATTGGCCAAGATGATTGAAGCCAGGGAAAAGGAACAAAAGAAGAAACAAAAACGTCAAGAAAATATTGCAAAAGCTAAACGACTAAAAAAGGATTGAAGGAATGAACAGGCTCTGTAGCCAGAGGAAAACCATTTGGAAAATTATGCAGCTTTGGAAGGACCCACTAAGGTTTCTTTTCTGATTTTTATGACAGTAATTTGTAGTCAGTGAAGTCTGAGCACATGGAAGGATCATGTTAGTTGTGACCTCTACTGCTGCAACTTTTAGGCTTTGGTATAGAAGTCTGTTGACAGTTATTGTAAATTGGCATTTATTATGCTATAAATTCTTTATAAGTGACTTAGTCATTTGCCATTTTGCAGCATTTGTACTGAAATGAAAATATCCTGTGGAGAGAAATGACTATACATTATGAATTCTATTCAAATAATGCCTTAGAATGGGGTCCTGTTCTGGATGAAAAGAGTTAAGAATGTAAAAATCAAAACCGTACTGAGGTGAAAAGTGTGCTTTGGCTTAAAAGACATATAGTATATTAATTTTATCTTTTATCATTATTGCTTATTTCTTGGAATAGAATCGTTTCTGGCTTTCTCAAAGCCAAATATTAACTAATGACTTTTTGTGTTCTGAGTTTTTTTCATTTTATTTAGCCTTTGAGATAATTATCAGACATTCTGCATTTTTTAAAATCTAATTTTATAAAGAATTCTCTTATTGACTATATAAAATACCACCTACCAGATATAACAATTTTTGTACTTATGAACACTGCCATTTTCTTAGATATGTCTTGTTGAGTAGAATAACACCATGATTTAGAGGTTGCATAAAAATGCCAAACCTTGTGTTACCTTGGAACCAGTTTACTCTTTCTTATGCTAAGTAGAAATGTGAAGTAGTTAAAATGTCTTCTTGGATAATTTGCTCATTATATACATGACATTTTTGTGTTTTTATTCCATTCTTTGTTTTAACTTATCTAGTAGTGATATTCTGTACTTTTTGATCACACAGGTTCATGGTGAAAATTAAAATTTCAAATTTCTTTTAAGGAATTCTTAAAAAGTAATACTTAAGTTATAAATCATAATTAAGTAACAAATCATAAGTGGCAAAGAAAGGTTTAATACTTGGAAAAATTTTATCATACCAGTATTAGGTGAAAAAGGAACAAGTCAAAATGAGAAATGTGTTAAAATTAGAAATAAAGAGCTAAAGGATCTTTCCTTTAGTTAAGTAGTATAACTGGAACTTTTTACTATTAAACATGGTTTTTATAAATGTATGGTCCAGTAATTTTATTTGCTGTCAGTATATAATAGCTTATTGTTTTTCTCCCTTCTGGTAAATTGTCCACCAGCTTTAATTTAAAAATGAAACTAGATATTGAAATAAATTTGATACTTTTTTATAAAGAGGTCCTTTTTTTTTTGTTTTGTTTTTTTTTTAGGGGGAACTAATAACAATACAGTAATTAAAATTAGATACGTAATGGAAGTTAGACGTTTCAAAGGGTTATGAATTTCATTTATAGCTAAAAGCATAGTTAAAAAGGTTGAGGGCAATGTCTCTCAGCTATGAACACCTAAGGACTCCTGAGAATGTTGATGGGCTGTTCTGAACACTACTACTTTTACTTAAGGTTGTCAGTTTCAGCTTGGTTCCAGTATAATGGACATTATTGCAACTCCAGTGTTTGGTTATATTACTCAGGTAATAGGATATCTAGTGATTCTTTTATTGTCACTGAAGTTTTAATAGTTGGAATTACCATTGAAATTCAAACTTAAAAAAAAAAATGCTTCTGTAGATCTCCTGGCCCTCCTGGATCTACATTACCCAATAAGTTGCTTATGGCTACATTTTAGAGTAAAAGTACTGAAGTAAAAGATCTATTTACCATAATTCTCAGTTACCTACTAAAGCTGTGTTTTCATTGGTTCTCATTACAATTTAAAGATATTTATTTAACTGAAATCTTTTTGAATAATTTCTTTTGAAGTCTTAACACATGCCAATTTTGTATTTGTTAGACATATGCCATTTGTTTCCTCAGGTTTAGCTTTTCCTAACTGTGAGATCAAGGTTTTATAATATATATGTCTATATGTTTGTGTGTATGGGGAGCTGGGGGGATGTAAAACAGAGTATTGTGAGGGTTGGGATTTTTCAGAACAATCAGTCTTCTCTCACTACAACAAATAGTACTATTGATTGAAGAATCCCATTTACTATTAGCCATAATACTTCTTTTTAAAGTTGTCTCTTATGTTTTGAACTTTTGAGAACTCATAAGGTCAGTTACCTTTTTATGGCTGGTTTTGGTAAAAACATAGGCTGCCTATAAACAGACATTTTACCAAAAACAAAAGTTTGTGTGTCAGATTTTGATCCATAGTAATCATGTGATAAACTTCAGTGTAGTGTTACTGGATCAGATATACTTTTTTGGTATAGCATTTTTTACTTCTTTTTCTTGGAATTATAGTAAGTAAAGCAAATCAAGTAAGCTTACCAAGGTGTGAGCCAGAAAACTAATGTTGACATACATCATAATTAACAGCTCCTGACCCATTCCTTCTTTCCTTATATATAATGTAAAGGAAAGTGGCAATGGCCACTTTACACCTCATCTCATATCCTGTTAGAGAAAGTCTGATTCCTATGAAGGAATGATTGTTTTCATATTTGCCATTGAATTATAAAATCACTCTGATTTACTTCATATCTGGAATATATATGTATATTTTCACAAAAAATATATGTATTTCTCAAACATTAAAACATTCCATTTTCAAATACCACCAGTTTGGGAAATATAAAAAAATTTAGGATTTATTCCTACATGATTTCTTGGAGGCTTTTAACTTAATTTAACTATCATAGACTTTTCTCTCTGCTGTTTCTTTCCCCAGAGAATATAAACACTTTGAGAAAGCCTGTTCTTAAATAAATTCAGGTTAAATTTTATTTTGTTTTTGTTTTGCTTTGTTTGGTGAGATCAGGCACAATTCATTTATTTGTTTTTTAAAAATTTCAAGTTTTATTTTATTTTTATTATTATTTTTAAAATGTTTAATGTTTTTAATTTACTTCTGAGAGAGAGAGAGACAGCATGAGCAGGGGAGGGTCAGAGAGAGAGGGAGACACAGAATCCTAAACAGGCTCCAGGCTCTGAGCTAGCTGTCAGCACAGAGCCCGACGCGGGGCTCGAACCCATGAACTGTGAGATCATGACCTGAGCCGAAGTCGGACACTTAACTGACTGAGCCACCCAGGCGCTCTCAAGTTTTATTTTAGAGAGCAGGGGAAGGGCAGAGTGAAAGAATCTTAAGCAGGCCCTACAGCATGTGTCTTGATTCAGGGCTCGATCCCTCGACCCTAGGATCATGAACTGAGCAGATATCAAACAAATGAGCTAAGCCACCCAGGTGCCCCAAGATCAGGTTGCATTTTAAATAGTGTGGTTAATAAGGTAACATTAAAAAATAAGGTATTGGCACAAGGCTGATTAAATTAAAAAATAAATGACAGCCAGGTATCAGTAAAAGTAAAAATGGAAAAGAGTAACATAATGGGAAAGGTTTTTTCCTTCATTTTTATTGATTTTCAACTCACATAACCAAGGCATACCTAATAGGCTAGATTTATATGATTAATCCCAATAGTCAACACGTTTTCTATACTTGAACAGTCAAAAATCTGGTATTTACATGTGCAGCAGCACATGCATGGGAAATCAAGGATTTTTTCCTGAGGAAGTACTTAAGGTATATCTGACATTTACTTTAAAATGAATATTTTTTGGAATTAAACTTTGCATAGGGTTGAACAGCAAACCAAAATAAAATTTGTGAGTATCCAAAATATAACAGTTTAAAATATGAAATGTAGACAAGCTAATATTTTATTTAATACTTTAATTCTGCTTTGCATGTGTCTGGCCTAAAAGCCAAATATAGAAAAGACAGCTTAGAAAGGTAATTTGAATTGGGCCAAGGTTTTTAGGTTCAGTTTTTACATAGGCCATATTAGCTGTATTCTGATGCCACCTAACAGTGCCACCAGTCATCTAAAAAACGTTAGTCTTGAGGAAGAGTGTGGATGGATTACTATTAACTGTCATTTCCACTTCTCAAAATAATTTTAAAAGTTTGCATGCTCCAGGGGCATCTGGCTGGGTTAGTCGGTGAAGCATGTGACTTGATCTCGGGGTTACAAATTCGAGCCCAACAATAGGTGTAAAGATTACTTAGAAATAAAATCTTTAAAAAAAAAAAAATGTGCTCTACTAAAAATGGTGGGCCAGTGTCATTATATTCAGGTATTTTCCCACAAGGACTTCTGATTAAGATTTTAAAAAAAATTTTTTTAATGTTTTATTTACTTCTGAGAGAGAGAGAGAGAGAAACAGCACGAGCAGGGGAGGGTCAGAGAGAGAGGGAGATACAGAATCTGAAACAGGCCCAGGCTCTGAGCTAGCTGTTAGCACAGAGCCCGACGTGGGGCTCAAACCCATGAACCGTGAGATCATGACCTGAGCCGAAGTCGGACGCTTTACCGACTGAGCCACTCAGGGACCCCCCCAGATTAAGATTTTCTTTTGCTGATTATGTGACACATGTATTTTATGTTATTTATTTTACTTATTTTATGCCTCCCCTAGTTTTTTAAGTTGTTTAAATTCCAGTTAGTTATTTAACATACAGGTGATATTAGTTTCAAGTGTACAATATAGTGACTGAGAACTTGATCATCCAGTGCTCATCACAGCAAGTGTCCTCATCACCTATATCACCCATCCTCCCACCCACTTCTCCTCTGGTAGCTTAATAAAACAAGTATTTTTAAATGAAAACATACAAATTAAAACTAATGTAAATTTTGTCATGACGTTAAGATATTTACAAATTATAAGGCAGCATTTGTAAAAAGACATGTATGGAATACATTTAATAAGCTAATAGGAATTTGGCAGTAGAAATATTCTAGCATGTTAGAAAATCTGCACTTTTTCTTGTAACCCAGGACTTAAGAACATTTTAATTACAATCAATTGTAGTATAAATTTTACCTCTTTTTATACTGCCTGGTGACTAGTTCCTTTTTTGCCTCTATGATAAAAATGTAGCATTACTTTGTAATGATATAGAGACAGAATGGTTAACCTTATATTAACAGGGTTGCTGGAATGTTAGTATTATCACCAAGGAGCTTGTTTCTTATTCAGTAAGTGTGTCATAATTACATTTGATTATTTGTTTTAATATTACATTTTATAAAGTATTTTTCTGTAACTTATTTCTTAAGCAATTAATTTTTTTTTTTTTACCTTCTATTAAGTAAAAACGTTAACCTATGTGTTTTTAGGAGCATTAAAATTTGAATGACTTATATGGTACTTATTTTTTGAGCACCTATTATAATGCCATACACAGAAGAACTCTATATTAGCAGCAAAAACTTGTTTGTGCACTTCAGAAAACATGACCCTTCAAAAATATTTTTGTATAATAAAAGGTATATATGAGCCTGTGTGGCTCAATATGTTAAGCATCTGTCCCTTGGTTGTGGCTCAGGTCATGATCTCATGGTTCACAGGACGGAGCCCCAGGGCAGGGCAGAGCCTGCTTGGGATTTTCTCTGTCCTCTCTGCCCATTTCCCACTGATTTTCTGTGTCTCTCTTTTTCTCAAATAAACATTAAAAATACTTCTGTATGATAATGAATGTCTTAATATCACCTTGTCTACATTATTCTTAAATATACAAGCCACTAGAATCCCTACTGCCACTGGAATCAATCAGCACCCTCTACTATTTTTCATTTTCTTAAGATAATTTTTAATCTCACAGAACTCTAGTTGTACCATTCCTGTTTAAGACTTTTGTGATAGGTTGCCTGTTTGTATTTGTCCTAATTCCTCGCTTCAAACTCCTCTAACCTTAATTCTGCCATAGCTAGTTTTAGTCTCATCAACTCATCAAGGTCTTCATGGCTTTTTGTTTTTTTCCATTTATCTTCATTTCTCAGCTAAATTTTCTTGGCCTTCACGTGTTTTATCCAAGTTCTTGTTTTTGATTAATCCTTTAGAATCTTACAAGCAGTCTTCTCACTTTTTTTAATTGGGTAATTTAGGAAAGTTCACTAATTACCTTACTTCTATCATGATATACAGTGGCTGGGGTTCCTAAATGATCATAAGGATCCAAAATATACTGAGCATTTACAGCTACAGGATCCTTCTGAAGGGAGCAATACTAAGAGGGAAAACATAGACAATTTAATAAATAGAATGATGATTAAAGCAAATGAAGGAGTTAAGTCTAAAAGAAGGTTTCAGGGCACCTGGCTCAGTCAGTAGAGCGTGCAACTCTTAATCTCAGGGTTTTAAGTTTGAGCTCCACTTTGGGTAGAGAGATTACTTAAAAATCTTAAAGAAAAAAAAGTTAGGTTTCTATAGTTCATAACCTAACATTTCTTATGCATACTTAAAATGCATTCATGTGCTTAATGGAATAGAGAACTATTGTACAGTCAGAAAATAACAAACTAATCTTTACTTCTTTTATTGTTAAAAGTTACATACAAATGAAGTATTTATTACCACAGTGCATTCATTGATCGGGGTTCTTGACGCCTTGTGGCATCCAGGATCCTGGTTGAAAGGTTTTACCAGTGCTGGTGGGAGCCACTGAGGGTTCTTCCTTTCCAAAGTATGAAGCAGAGGCATGGCCTTTGATCTGAGTCTGAACTGGTGGAGCCAAAAGTTCTTCCTTGTTCCCTTTGCAAAGGAGATTTTCCTCTTCATAAAGATCTTGGCTTTTCATTTTAACGACTTCTCTATTTTTTTCATTCTTTAGGATTTCCTGCATGTATATATAAATGAAAGAAATTAGTAAATTTCTAATTAGAAGAAAGCCCAAACTATAGGTTTTATGAAAATCAAAAAAGCCAATAAAAATGTACATATATGATACTTGCTTTTGCATTTAAATAATATATAGATATGCACAGGACAAGTTGAAAAAAAACTATCTGATAATATACCAGTGTTCTATGAATTAAACAGCTCTGCCGTCGTATACCATAATAAGGTGTGAGGACCACAAAATAAAAATATTTACTACCCGAAAAGTGAAACAAACTACTTAACATGAAATACCACACAAGAGCGTAAGTCACTATCTTGAAGATCTTAAGCTTAGCAGCTATATGCTGGCTCACAACTGATCAGTGACTGTACTTTCTGCTGGAGATGAAGTGAAGGTGACGATGGTCTCAGAAAGATGCTCCTACCAATCTACTTTTCTGTGAGAATTAAAGCATAGATGGTACTGCCACCCCCTCAAGTGCCAGACCCAAATCCCATCTGTATCCTTTTCAGTTCTAGGATGGTGTGGCAGCGAGGAGGAGGATAAGGATGGAATCAGAGTTTAGCATGCCCTAGACACCAGTGGCAGAGAAGCACTCTCGTATTAGAAATTCTTCCTTGGATCACTGCAAGCTATTTGTGCAATGCAGTTCAGTCCCTAAGAGTTGCTATTCTACCTGGAAAAGTCTATACTCCCAAATTACTGTATTTCATTGACTACAGTGGAAACATCAAATTTCAGATTTAAGAGGCATCACTGTTACATGTCTCACTAAAAAGGGCAAACTCTACATATCCTCATTTCAGAGATGTTAAAATTTGAAAAGATGTGTGTCTTAAAAACAGATGAAATAAAGTCATTACATCTTTTATCTTTACTGATTCCTTCTCTTCCTGTCTTAATAGTTATTGTCGAATGGGTAATATTTTTAAATGTTCTTTTTGCTTATCTGTATTTTAAAAATTTTTCCTTAACATATATATTATGTATGAAAAAAACTGAATGTTATTGTAACTAATATTTGTCAACACTTAGAAAAACAAGTTCTTCCAAGTTATGTGTTTTAATTTCAACACTTTGAAAAATGACACCTAGAAGCAATTAACTGGGTATCCAAATGTATCATACAACCTTCCTGTTTCCAAAGTAAATTTCAAGTAGTAATAGTCTTTTTTAAAAAGGTAAGCACTGATAATTAAAATGAGGGACAGGAAACCATGAAAATCCCAGAGGATAAAAAAGGCAACAGCCTCTTTGACCTCAGTTGAAGCAATTTCTTACTAGACATGTCTCTGAAAGCAAAGGAATCAAAAGCAAAACTGAACTATTGGGACTTCATCAAGATAAGAAGCATCTGCACAATGAAGGAAACAATCAGCAAAACTAAAAGGCAGCCTATGGAATGGGAGAAGATATTTGTAAATGACCTTATCTGATAATGTGTTAGTATCCAAAATCTATAAGAACATATCAAACTCAACACCTCCAAAACAAATACTCCAGTTAAGAAATGGGCAGAAGACACGAATAGACATTTTTCCAAACAAAACATCCAGATGGTCAACAGACACATGAAAAGATGCTCAACATCACTCATCATCAGGGAAATACAAGTCAAAACCACAATGAGATACCAACTCACACCTGTCAGAATGGCTAAAATTAATGACACAAACAGTGTTGGTGAGGATGCAGAGAAAGGGTAAACCTTTTGCATTGTTGGTGGGAATGCAAACTGGTGCAGCTACTCTGGGAAACCGTATGGAATTCCCTGAAAAAGTTAAAGATAGAACTACCCTAGGATACAGTAATTGCAATACTAGGTATTTACCCTAAGGATACATTAATACAGATTCAAAGGTGTACATGCACCAAGATTGTGGCAGCATCCATTGACTGATGAATGGATAAAGAATATGTGATGTAGATGGAGCTAGAATGTATTATGCTAAGTGAAATAGAGAAAGACAAAATACCAAATGATTTCACTCATAGGTGGAATTTAAGAAACAAAAAAGATGGGCATGTAGGAGGGTGAAAGAAATAGAAACAACCATAAGAGACTCTTAAAGACAGGGAACAAACTGAGGGCTGATGGAGGGAGGAGGGTGGGGGATGGGCTAGATGGGTGATGGGTATTAATGAGGGCACTTGTGATGAGCACTGGGTGTTGTACGTAAGTGATGAATCACTGAATTCTACTTCTGAAATGAATATTGCACTGTATGTTAACTAGAATTAAAAGTTACAATTTAAAGGAAAAATAAGGGTTGAGGGGGTATAGTTTAACTTTAGGCACAAAGAAGTATAATTAAACTTCTTCAAGGCAAACATGTCTAGGAAAGAATATAAAAATTCTTGTAATTTCTACCATATAGACCCATTTCCCATGAGTAGTTTAATAACCACAATAACGGAGTTTAGGGGCAGCTACTATGAACAAGGGTAAGAGTAGTCAGCCTTTTTTTTAAAATAATTTTTTTAATGTTTATTTTTTGATAGAGCATGAGCAGGGGAGGGACAGAGAGAGACGGAGATACAGAATCCAAAGCAGGCTCCAGGCTCTGAGCTGTCAGCACAGAGCCTGACGCGGGGCTCGAACACATGAACTGCAAAATCATGACCTGAGCCAAAGTCGGGTGCTTACCTGACTGAGCCACCCATGTGATTGGAGAGTAGTCAGACTTTTATGCGTCCTGTTGAATTCTCAGGTGAAATGACCATGTATCATGAAGGAAATCTCTCTCAATGTGATACTGCAAATAGCAGAAGCAGCCAAAAATACTTTTCCATATCACCATACTCTTCAGTACCCACCATGACCTGCTGTGTCTTTAGGGAAGTTCTTGGAGCAGAATGAAAGCTACAGGACAGGGTTGAACTTACACTATTAATCACAGGTAGCAAAACGCTACTGAGAAATCGGTATGCAGCATGTTTGGCTTTGGTTTAAGAGGATGAGTCACATGGCCTGAAGTTGCCCCTGTCTGCTTTATTACCTCAGCTCTCCTGCTGCAGTCTTACAGCTGGGATAAGCCTCCAGCTTCTGCATAGAAGAAAACTGAGGGCAGAGAGATGTTTCTCTAGCTCTGTTTTCAAATTTCTCTTTACTCACCATTACTCTACCAAATCAGTTTCTTTCTTATAAAGAAAGACATCTAGGCAAATAAAAAACCAATCTGAATATATTAGTTATTTTAACATAAGAAGATAGATTAAAAATTCAGAATTGAAAAACATGGAGATTATAGTTTTTCCTAGGAAAGAATTTACTTCTGTCTTTTTTCTTTTTTTAAAAGAAGTTTTTAAAATTAGTTTTTTTTAAAAAACTAATTGTTACCAGACCCCTCCTAAGAGCTTCCAGAAAAATTAAACAGAACATAAATCATGTATGAAAGGAAATCTAGTTTTGTAAATATTTGGAATAGATAAAATGAAAGTACTTAGGTAGAAAAAAAATAGGAATTTGTGCACTTAAAGATAAACATCATTTTTAATAAAGCCAATTTTAGAGCAGAAATTAACATAAAATAAGCATTTTTCCTTACATTTCCTTTGAACAGTACCACCTTACATCTCAATATGTTCATCGATAAAGTTTGTTTCAATGTATAGAGATAAACCAAGAGGAAGTGGGTCTTCCCTCGTATAAATGTTTGTATGTTTAAAACAAATATCCTTTTATTTGCTGCTTAAAAAAAATTTTTTTAACATTTATTTATTATTGAGAGACAGAGAGAGACAGAGCATGAGCATGGGAGGGCAAAGAGGGGGGAGACACAGAATCTGAAGCTGGCTCCAGGCTCTGAGCTGTCAGCACAGAGCCTGACAAGGGGCTCGGACTCACAAACCATGAGATCATGACCTGAGCTGAAGTTGGGTGCTTAACTGAGCCACCCAGGAGCCCCTATTTGCCGTTTTTTCCCCCTGACAGTATTTTTCAACATAGAAAAAGACAGTTGTATCACTTGCATTGTACCACAATTTACTTAATGAGCACCCCTACTGTTGTTTCCAATATTACATATTTTCATTTTAAAAAATAGCACTGTGATGACCATCCACATATTCTCTGACCCCAAAAGGCAGTTTCAGTGCCAAACTACCTCTTACTAGCTAGGCCACCAAAAAGCTCACATAAGTTTTTTTTCAGTCTCAGTTTCTTTATCTGAAAATGGGAATCAAGTGACCGTGTATATATAAATATTTACACCTCAAATACCCATCTGTATACTGTTCACAGTGACAGACATTCTGAAAGTTTGTGGTTAAGACCATGGGCTCTTCTGGGTGTTGTAAGTGATGAATCACTGAATTCTGCTCCTGAAACCAATACTGTACTGTATGTTAACTAACTAGAATTTAAATAAAAACTTGGAAAAAAAAAAAAAAGGCCATGGGCTCTGAAGCAAGACTGCCTGTTTACAGATCCCAGTTTGGCCATGTACTAGCTATGTGACCCTGTCAATGTTGCTTAACCTCTCTGTGGCTCAGTTTTCTCATGTGTAAAATGGAGACAACAATGCTGTCTTCTTCAATGGGCTGTTCTAAGGACTAGGCAAGAACGGACTGCTGGGCAAGGGTAAGACAACAGAAGAGGGCATGGGTGACGTTTTAAATAGTGGACTTTAAATAGTGGCTCAACAGGTGGATTATTTATTCCACTTCATTAAAAACATAAATACACCAAATTTATTTTCATCCCTCTTTCTCATCTCAGAGTACAAAGAAAGTTTCTTCAATACTTACACCCTGTTTAATTAAGTACTTAAAATCTTAACTATTTTGTAACAAACACTGAATAATTATTTGTTATGAAAATTTTGTAAATAGAATCCCCATATCAGTTGCTATTCTTATGAAGAATAAATAGAATTTGTGATTTTGGTAGGTTGAAAAACATTCAACATTAAAAAAACTTTTTTTTACATTTATTCATTTTTGAGAGAGACACAGAGTGTGAGTGGGGGAGGGGCAGAGAGGGAAGGAGACACAGAATTCGAAGCAGGCTCCAGGTTCTGAGCTGTTAGCACAGAGCCTGATGTGGGGCTTGAACCCACGAGCAGTGAGATCATGACCTGAGCCGAAGTCAGATGCTTAACCGGACTGAGCCACCTAGGCGGCCTGAGAAATCTTCAACATTTTAATGTGCCACAGCCTCCAACAAAGGCAGCAACCATTACCACTAAGAATAGAAGTGTTGGTAAAACACAGTCTATGGGCTTGAGAACAAGATGAAGTAACTGGTACCACAACAGTCTTTCTCCCATAAACAACTAGAAAGCCAGACAAAAAATAATAAAGTCTTCAGATATTAAACAAGTAGTAGTACAGTACGGTGCTCGCTGAGAGAAGGGAAATAAATGAGGTAAGTCCTGTATTACCTCAGCTTTCTGCCTGGAGGCATATTATGGGCTTCTGCACAGAGTGGGGGAACCCAAGCAGAATTTGGTAGTCTTGTCATGCTAAAAGGGAGATGTGGGTTATGAAGGTGGAGAAAGCCAGCATTTGTGAGACAGAATACCAGAATATACAGAGAAAAAGTTCTAGAAATCTGCCTAGGGAACCACTTGAGTGTTCAGCTGAGTATTAAGCTGAATGAGGATAGGATGAGATAATAGAGGACTAGGAAGGTCAACTTCTGGCTAAAGAATAAATACTGGGGAGCTGTAAACTGAACAACTGCTGGGGACTGCCTGAGACTAAAAGACATTCAAGTTCTAATCAGCCAGAGATGCTTCACTGAACATTGAACACACAGGGCATTCGGTATATATAAACACTTCAGAAATATCAAAGATCACTCTAGGAGTAAGGATAAATTGGCACCAGAGTAGAGGTAACTCTAGACATGCACTGGACAATGCAGTAGCCACTAGCCACACACTGTTATTTAAATTAATGAAAATAAAAAATTCAGTTCTTCAACTGCCCTAGACTCATTTTAAGTGGAAGGAGCAGATATAAAACATTTCCATCATTGCAGAAACTCCTATTTGGATCTACTGCTAGATACACCCTAATAAAACTTAAAAATAAGCCTCTAAAAGTTTGGGCTGACTAAAATGTAATTTCAAGTACTCCAAAACAAAACTCAACATTTTTAAAAGGAGGACAAGAAAACCCAGACAGTAAGCAGTACACCATTTCAATACTCATCGTCCAATCAAGAAGTGAATAAGGAAAGTGTGATCAAGCCAGTCAACAGAAACAGACCCAAACATGATAGAAATTATTAAATTACTTGATAATTAGGTGGTAAATTAAAGACTTTATTACAGCCACTATAAATTTGTTCAAAGACACACAAAAAAAGTAAACATAAAGTGAAAAATAGAAACTGTTAAAAAGAACCAAATGGAACTTATACAGGTGAAACATATATGAAGTGAAAAATGTAATGGACCTGCCCAACAGCAAATTTGACACTGCAAAGAACAATGAATTTGAAAACAAGGCAGTGGAAACTATCCAAAATGATGCAAGAGAGAGAAAAAAAAAAACTTAAAAGCTGAACTAAAGCCTCAGTGAGCTGTGGGACAAGATCAAGCAGTCTAACATATGTGTAAGTGGAGTCACGGAGAAGAGACAGAAAGGGGAGGAAATAATGAGTAAAAATATTCCAAATAATTAAAACAAATCTACATATCCAAGAAACAAAACAAAACTAAACAAAAAACTACAAGGAGGAGAAATACAAAACCAAAGCACATCAAAATCAAATTTTAAATCTAATGATAAAGAAAAATCTTAAAATCAGCTACAGAATAAAAAGATTTATTTACAGAAGAAACAAGAATAAATACTACTGAGTTCTTATCAGAAAGAATACAGGGTATAAAATAATGGATGTTCTGAAAGATAACAAAAGTTGCCAATTTAAAATACTTTATCAAATGAAAATATCCTTCAAAATATAGGCAAAATAACATTTTCAGGCGAAGGGTGAATTTATCACAAACTCTTACTACAAGAAACATTAAAGAAAGTACTTCAGATTGAAGGAAAATGATACAAGATGAAAATGTGAATCTACATAAAGGAAGGAATAGTGGCAGAAATGACCAGAATGGAGGACCAGAATGTATGGCAAAATGCTAGATTTGTGGACACTCTGCTAGGTGCTTGGTGCCATGGAATGTAATGTCACCCACTATAAATTCCTTAAGCATATGAGGAGCATCATCAACCTGTCCATGGAAACTAGTAGTATGGATTTTGAGGCATATCATGATTGTACCTTCACCAAAACAACATCTCAAGATTTGCAAAGATACCAGTTACCACTACATTGATGAGAAGGACAGCCTGAAGGCATGGAGACTGTTGTAATATGCAGCCCTTAAATTAACACTACTAGGTGGGAGGCAGACAATGCTTCATTCCCTCTCTATTCCCATCCAACCAAGAGCCTCTGCCCACCAAGCCTTCCATGTCTTATACCAGTGTCCAGGCTTCCCTGAGCTGGGATTTGAAGCAGTATGTCAACAATGGCCCTCCATCTGAGTCTGAGCCCAGTGGAGCTGACAATCAGAAAGTCATGCATGAGGTCAACCCCATTCTGAGAAAGTCATATCCAAGAGTCCCCTGGAATGAGGTACTGAAGGATATAATTTTTAACTAATCTCAAGGAAGAAGAAAAATAATTCATACTCAACAGAGAAAACATGAGCTATATCAAAGTCTGTTATTTCAGGACTTTCTCTAAATATATTGTTAATGAATGACTATTCTGTAACAATTTCCCTCATTTCTACAGTCAGCAGGGTGTTCAGTTAGAGCAAATTAGCTTTTATGGAGCCTGATACTAGGATAAGAAACAAATTCAGTTGTAAAAAACTACTATGTATTAAATGTTTGAATTCATACATTTTTCTATGGCATATTATGCATTACCATTGTTTGTGAATGATTACACTGAAAGAAGACCTTTTTTTTTTTAAAGGAAAGCCTTGGGGTGCCTGGGTGGCTTACTTCGTTGAGGGTCCAAGTTCGGCTCAGGTCATGATTGCACAGTTCGTGAGTTCAAGCCCTGCATCCCAGCTGTCAGTGCAGAGTCCACTTAGGATACTCTATCCCCAACCTCTCTCTTACCATTCCTTGCTTGCACTCTCTGTCTCTCTTTCAAAAATAAACAAACATTTAAAAAAATGTGTATCTCTAAAAAAAAAAAAAGAAAAGAAAAGAAAGGGAAGGCTCTGGATGCCTTTAAAAAGCTCATCCCTGTTTTTGTAGCATAGTCAAAGTTAATGGTTATTTACTGAGTACCATTCATTAATTAGGCGATGTGAACTCCAGCCCTGAAAGGATGTAGCTCAAGCCCTTTCCAGTGTCACTTCTTTGCTAAACTCTGCTTAAGAACCTTTTTGTTAGCTGGGCTACTGTGCTCAGTATTGCAAATTGCTAAGTGTGATAATTAAAAGACTCTAAAAGTTTCTTTTTAATTAATAAGACACAAACAAAAACTTGACAATGTGATCTACTAAAAAGGCAACTTACAGCTCACTCATAAACCTTACTCAGGATATAATGCTATTCCAATCATACAGTCTCTTATGCAAATTCTAGCATATGTGAATTTTCCAAGACAGTGAAGAAATCAGCTCCAATATACAGTTATACCTGTGGGAAGTGTTAGGTAACAGAACTGAATCTTGTATATAAAAAAGAGGTAAAATAAATGGCAGGCTAGGACTAGAGGACTCTGAGATGATGTCTTGGGAGAGATTAACAATGTAAACTTGAACCCTGCAACTGCACTCTAGTATCTGAGAGAAGAGAGAGCTGACCGTAAGTGATCTTTGATGAAGTTATCCTGGCTACAAGAAAGTTTAGATTATTCAACAAGTACTGGGGAGAGAAGGGCTGAGAAATATCTAAGTAAGCTAAAAAAGGTTACTTGAAGATTTTTCAGATATCCACATCATTCTGCATCTGTGGGGCCACACTTGGACCAGAGGTGTGGAAAGGAACAATTCGGAGTCTATACTATTAAATGGAATTGAATATGTGGATACAGATCTAAACATACATTCAAAAACATCTTAGGAGTATTATCTGTTTTTACACATATACCTAGTATACAAGGGAAAGTAAATACAAATTACAAGTTACCCATTATTATTAAAGATAATAAAAATATTGCTTGTGTTTTTAAATTTATTTTTTGTGTCATATGTATGAATAAAAGTGAATAATGGTTTTGTACTATAATTCAAGATCTAAACCCCTAACCCTATTTCAACAGAGAATTCTTCTATCAAGGAGTGCTTCAGTAAAACTCTCTATCTATATATGATGCTAATGTGTGATATGTATGTAAAATATAAAATTCCGTAATAGATTTCAAAATTATTTGATAATTTTCATACAGATGGAGCTGGAAATGGAAGAGAGCTAATGGGAAGTCCTTTATTAGGGTAATATAATGTTTATTTTAAAAGTGCTATGAATCAAGCTAGGAAAAAATGCAGGCACAATACAAATATACATATTCTAACCTATTTCTTCTTTGATGTTCTGGTTCCATGCTTCTCTGGAGTTTATTATTTATAAATGGTCTCCATTTGGTTTCAAGTACTTGTGAATTCCAAGTATACTATATATAACTATGTTCAAACTTAAGTACAAAACCCATCTCAAGATTAAATATAAATACAGTTTAAAGTAAATCAAACATTTCTTCATTGTTAAAAGGTGTGTTACATTCAAGAGCAAGCAAAGATGCAAGAGTCAGTCTTATAGATAATGATAAAATTGGCCATGTCACTAGATTTTTTTTTTAAGTCTTCTGTGAGAATAAAATCATGGCTATTTCATAATGACCAAGTCATGTTATATACCAAAAAAGGAAATTAAAGTCTTTAAAAGTGTTAATTTGAAACTGCAAATTAGAAATATATTTGTGGCAAAAGCTTAATGTAAATATAACTGTAATAACTACAGGATCTAGGCATATGCTTTTCAAAGTGCACATAAGATAAAGATACAATGAAAGGTTTGGTCTTAGAAAGAGAACAATTTTCTAAAATATTTAAATTGCTAACTACATCTCCCCAATCCCTTTTTTCAACTCTTGCCACACATGTGCTATACATAATACAAATACATTTGACTTTAACAGCTCCATTAATTTCTTTCCATACTTGAAACTATGCATACTAAGTATTTTTCAGATGAATGAATATTAAAACTTTAAAAGTATGAGCATATTGCTTTTGAGACAGCCTTAGAAAAATATTTTGAAGAATATAAAAGATTTAGTAAACATATTATAAGTGAAAATTTGGCAGAAAGTATGTTCCAGGTCCCCAAACCATACACAATTGGTTACTATAAAATGGTCTCATCCAGAAAGTAGCCTTCCAAAATATACCCCATCCCCCTCCCCACAATCAACATAATTATAATGGGAAATCAGTGTACAACTTTTTCAAAATGTTCTAAGCTGAATATTCTTTTTATAGCATCATTTTTATAACATATTAATAATTCAGACCTAACAAAGCAATAGCAATGCCTAAGCTTGAAAATATTGCCAAATTCTTGATTTAAACTACATTTTCTAGTTCTACAAGTTGAACTGCTAGGATGAAATAATAAGTTATTAGATCACCCTTTTACAATATATAAAAGAGAGAAGAGGAAAAAAAAAAAGCAGCGAAGTACACAGGTCACCAAAAGGTACTCTGTGTTGAGACCAAAGGCATTTTAGATTAGTAATAAAAATGATTGGATCTTGGCTGAATGGAATCAGAAACCAAAAGGGTAAATAAATGACAAAGCTTAGGTTAGTATGATAACACCACTTTGCTAAGAAATCTATTCAAATGAAACAACCAAGCAAGTTCTCCTGCAGCAGAAGCTGCCTGTGCTGTGTGTTCTTGCCAATCACTAGTGTACCTCTGCCAAATCAATGTCACATTTAATTTATTCACATTCAAATCTATTGCAAACAGACTTTGATCAATTACAATAATGAAAATGCAGACTGAGTTTTGTTGTTTTGACATGCTTTCTTGAACCTTTCTCCTGCGTTTTTAAAAAACATTTCTAATTGCAAGAAGTGGATCTCAATGATTCTTGTTATTTGAAAGGACAATTGCAAGATTTGTTTATATTCCTTGCTGGCTAGAAATTTCTGGCATTGAGTTTTCTGCCTTTGAGCTTGAGCCATATTAATGATTACATCTCAAAATGTTACTAGAATGAACTAATCACAGAGCCCAAGTCATTAATAGGTTTGCAGGTGGTATTTCTTTTAATAAAATGAATGAACTTTCATTTATATGAAAAAAAAGACCTTTGAGCATAAAGATACAATTACTTAACTGAAAAAGAAATCCAGCAGTTAAACATTAATAAAAAAAATAATTAGAGTCCCTTAATTTTAGTCCTATTTAATTGCACTGCCCTGGTGGGAGACAAAGAAAACCTTGCTCCTCTATGTGAGAAGACGGGAAGCCCTCTTCATTATCCCTGAGAGAGAAGCAGTGTCAGGTCTCCATGGCTCTTCAGGCCTAGCATGGGAGAAAAATGGCAGAGGCTGGAGGCCCGGAGGAAAGAGGAGGCTCCATCTGTGAATGACTGCTAACACGTATTGAGCTGTTATATGCCAGCTGCTGTAGGGAGAAAAGAGTTCTCTCCTAGATTGAGGGAGGGAAGGAAAAGAGCTGAGAAGGAGAGAGGTAGAGAAGTCTACAGCTCCAGCTTTACAGTCAGCCCTACAGAATCAAATATGTGATAGCTATGGAGGGAGGTCACCTTCCCGAGGAACTAATGCAGAGGTACTGTCCTTTGATGTAAGGGACAATAAACCTGTGGCCCTGCAAGATATGTTCATTCATTCAGCTGTTTTTCATTCTTTCTTTCACTCAATAAATATATATGAACACCTATAATTCAAGGGCCTGGGGTTACAGAGGACAAAACCTGGCTTCTACTCTTAAGCAGCTTCCTTGAGGGTTGAGAGAGGAAGACATACAAAGGAGGTTGCTGGCTTAACCAGGAGTCAAGATAGGGAGGAGCTGGGTAAACACCAACAGTCAATTTTGTGGCTAATGCTTACAGGTTCTTTCCTATGTCCTCATTCACTCGTTCACTGGTCTCATTTAGATATTGAGAGCCCACTCTGTGTGAAGGACACAGAGTTAGAAGACACAACTGTTAGCTCAAACTGAAGGAATTCACAATCTAAGGAAAATAAGTTAAAAATTAATTAAATTATAATATGATAAGTTCCATGATAATATTAAGGAAAGAATGTTATGAGACTGCAGAAGAAAAACTGGTGTTCTTATTATTGTCCACAGAGTGAGGAGGAGGGGGTTAGAAATGACTTCCAAGAGGGGTTGCTGTGTGAGTCTTAACAATATGAATGAACCAGAGAACTGAGAAGAGAGGAGGCATGCTAGGAAGAGCTAAGTACTTGCTCAGAGGTGTAGAGGAGTGATGCAGTGCAGCAAATTTGGAACACTGCAAACACTTCATACAGCATGCAAGGGGGAGAACATGCTGACTCTTATAATGCAATGTTAGGACATTTAGCTTTTATCCTGAAAGGCATGCAGATGTATTTTGACTATGAAGCAAGAGTAGGACTTCCAGATAAAAGACAAGAATACTCAGTTAGTCTGAAATTCAAAGAAATAATAAGTAACTTTTGTATATATAATTCTTTTTTTTTTTAATTTTAATGTTTTATTTATTTCTAGGAGAGAGAGAGAGAGACAGCATGAGCAGGGGAGGGTCAGAGAGAGGGGGAGTCACAGACTCTGAAACAGGCTCCAGGCTCTGAGCTGGCAGTCAGCACAGAGCCCGACGCGGGGCTCGAACCCATGAACCGTGAGATCATGACCTAAGCGAAAGTCGGACGCTTAACCGACTAAGCCACCCAGATGCCCCTGTATATATAATTCTTAAATATTGCATGTGCTATACTCACCCTAATAATTATTCATTGTTTGTTTGAAGCTTAAGTTTCATGAGGGGCCCTGTATTTTTTTTAGCAAAATCGGGCAACTATAGGTGGAGACTTACATGTTTATACTCCATTAAAAAAAATGACTCTGGCAACTGTAAAAAATAGATTGGAGAGAGGCGAGATGGGAATGGAGAAATGAGATAGGATGTTACTGTAGAAAGGCAACTGAAAAGTTATTATGGCAGAAACCAAGACAAGGGTAGTGAGATGGAGAGGAAAAGATCGATTACTACAATCTTCAAAATGAGAAAAGTCTTGGTCACTAAGATATGGAGTGAAACAGACCAGGTGAACCAGTCTGGAAGTGAACCAGACTCCAGGCTCTGACGATGACGGAGTGATGATGGAAAATGCCATTAACTGTGGGAGGAAATAGGGAAGAAGAGGAAGTCTGTTTTAGACACACTGGACCCGAGATGTCTGTAAAATACTCAAATATCGTTTATCAAAGTGATAGCTCCTTCTCACCTAAACCTCCCAATACTGAAAGGCTTCAGGACTCAATTCTAGGTCTACCCTTTTTTCTATATTCTTCTGCCTAACTAATCATTTCCAATCTGATCAGCATAAATAATGCCTATATAGCACATCCAGCTAATTATATGGCAGTCCTGAAAGTGAACTACCATACTCTCAAAGTAGCCTCCTTGACATACCAGATGCACACCGGCAGGCAGGATCCGGAGAGGACAAAGAGGCTGTGGGGATGTCCTCATGGTGGGAAGTAGCACTTACATCAGCAGCAGCTGAATTAGCCTCCTTACACAATTGCGTACATTCAGCAAAACTGTTCCTATATTCCCCTTACCTCCTACCTCGACCTGGCACTAAATCTTATCAATTCTTCCTCCAAAGTATATCTGGAGTTGTTCAGTTCTCTTCATCTCCTTGCCAACAGCATTTCTTGCCTAGGCCCTGATCTCCTAATAGGTCCCCTTGGTCCTATATGGTTCAGCGTCCACATTGCAACCACCAATGTTTCATGCCACTTCCTTCTAACAGCACATTAATAGGTCCTTAGAACGAAACCCAAACTTGCCCATGGCAGATATGGGGATACTCTGATAAGTTCCCACTTCAAGACAAGACTTGCTTCCCAGCTACAGAGAGTGTGTTGAACAGACAGTCTCCATTGTGTAGCATATTATGGCTTATTAGTAGACATATGGGGTGTTTTTAGTTTTTCAATATGCTATATTTACTACTGCTATTACAAAACTCCCTGTGAGTTATGAAAATTACTTATTTCACCAGATAATTTTGAGTAGATTACTAAAAGTCAGATTGCTAAGGCAGAGGGCAAATGCATATATACATTTTGCTGTCTATAAGGGAATGGATTTTTTTACTGCTCTTTATACTTCCCCCACACTCAGTATCCAGAACAATGCCTAGCACATAACAGATGCCTAATATATATTTGTGGAATGAATAAACTTGGCTCTGTACACGCACTTTACTCACTACTGAATAAACAGATTAACTCTGCATTTGTAATAGTCTTATAAACTCAATTCTAAACTTAAATAGCTAGTAATCAAGGGTAAATCATATTCCGTCATAAATAAAATAAATCGTGATTCCCACTGACTTAAAGCCCTTCTCTTCATAATGTTGAAAAAGCCTTAATAACTTGAAAAGTGAGAAAAGATAGGTATACCTTTACTTATAGTCCTGGAAGCTTGTACTACCTTTTTAAAACCAGCGTGGGACACCAGATGTTGGTGGGAGTGTTGTTGGCTTCCATTGTTGCACAGCCCTTGTGGTGCTCTGAGCCCGCAATGTTGGACCCCAAGGGGACTTGGGCATGTTGGTGGAGGTGGGCACAGAAGGTGAGGATGATGGCTTTGGGGAAGCAGAATATGCTTCCATCAACTCCATGTTGGACTAGATCAACTCCTCTCTAGACCACCTGGAGGAGAAGAATGACCACCACAAGCCTGCCTCCAGGAGCTGCTTGAATTCAACTGGCAGACACACTGAGTTCCAGAAGCTTGAAGGCCCTTAGTGATGTCAGTCCTTAGGCTCTGAGAGCCCCCAACCAGCCCCAACCCTGCCTCCCTGGGCTAGCCTGTGGCCTGGGCACTCACACCTGGCTTAGATACCCTCATAAGGGCTGGCCTATAGGTCCTCTTAGTGAGTCTGCCTGCCTGGGTCACCCTTCTGATACTCTCCTTGGTGTTCCCCGGGCGAGCCCCCACCGCTTGTCATCCTCCCCTGGGTCTGCAACCCTCTCACCTTGTCTGCCTGCCTAGCCCAACTCCAGGGCACTCCACACTTTGTTCAGGCCTTGAGTGGCCACATTAAACAAATGAATGAATGAATGAATGAATGAATGAATGAATAAAACTAATTGGTTGAGATGACTCAGTTGTCCTTTTGAAAATTAAGAAAAAATTATTTTTGTGTACCTTTCCCTTGCCAACCAATAAGTATCTGACTTAAAATATGTATCACTACCCAAATACAAAATTCCTAACTTTGGAAGACATCAAGGTAAGAGAGTTTAATATTAAGAGAGTTTAATAACAGGTCAGTTATTTTAGACCTAAGTCATTTTTTTCCCCAGAGAAATAGTTTTACAGTGATATTTATACTTCCTTCCTAGGATAAAGATTAATCACAGTGTAATATATATGCAGTAAAAAAAAATATGTGGTAGGAACACAATACATCATGCATAGTATCTATGACTGAACAAAACTTGAAAACTGGCTGCTGAAATCTTAGAGGGACCTGCTGGTGCTGCCTCCCCAAAGACACAAGGGTACTGTGAGTAGGCTGATGGGTAAGTGACCCTCAGTTACTTCATATGGAACTCAGGACTCCAGTCCTCCCAACTCCAAAGACAGTGATTCCAAGCACTTCCCCTCCCATTACAGGATGGGAGAAGGTAGAAGAAATAGGAAAACGGGCTTGGGAAAGGATGGGAAGTGGCAGGGGGTGAAAGAAGGTGACCATGTGATCAACTAGAATTGCAGTAATCACATCAACCACCACCACTACACCAGCAGTAACAGTAACATCCACTTTAGGCAATGTAACACCAACAGACGAGCAGTTGAGACTGCCTACAGCAATTATACTGGGAGGAGAGTGGAATTCCCAAAGGAGAAGTAGCTGATGAAACCAACTGAAATGACACAGAGGGAAGAAGAGACAATAAAAGGGAGGCACTACAGTAACATCTTTTCTCCTAAGAGGAAATGAAAAGGCTACAGTATTAATTAGGGATGTAGAGTAATTTCTAGAGGTCAGGCAAACAGGTGAGCAAGCAAATGGATGGAAGCTCAAGTGGGCATCTGTGGGCATTTAGGAGCCAGGCTTCCTTTAGATTTGATGCCAGGAGAAAAACAGAGGCTCAGGGATATCCCAGCATTGATGGAGACAGGAAGAAATAAGGTGGATGAGAATTCTCATGGGAACTGGTGGGGCAGAGTGGCAAAATGATCACTGAGAAAGATGAACAAAGGCAAAAGTAAATTAAGAGCAGAGAAGGAACTGGGCTTCCTAATGCTCTCAGCAAGAGAACTAGCCTGAAGCCCTCTCTTTCACTTTTTCACACATTCATTCAATACTATTGAGCACATACTCTTAGCCAAGCACTATTCTAGATAAGGCAGAGAACAAAACTTAGTCCCTGATCACATGAGGCTTGACTTCTAAGAAGAGATATAGGATATACACCAAATAACACCTCTACTGAATATAAGTAAATAGATTTACTTATATTTAATCAGACTACCCTTTTGGGTTTGCTAAGAAACAGGAGACTTAAACTAATGTGGGAGTAAACAAAGGATTAAATAGAACTTTCTTAGCTCCTTTCAAATGCATTTTTTTCTCAAAATGAAAATCACTTTTGGGGGGGGTGGCTGGAGAGAGAGAGAAAGAGAGAAAGAGAGAGAGAGAGAGAGAGAGAGAGAACAAGCAGTTAATGGGCAGAGGAAGAGGGAGAGAGAATCCTAAGCAGGCTCCATGCCTACCATGCAGCCTGATGCGGTGCCCAGTCTCTCAACTGAGATCATGGGACCATTACCTGAGCCAAAATCAAGAATCAGATGCTTAACCAACTGAGCCACCCAGGCGCCTCTCATTTTTCTTTTTTCTACAAAAGTAATACATCTTGGAACAAATACTGAGATTTAAACATAAACCCATAAAGTTGAAAAGGTAAATCTCTTATAATATCATATCCACTGTTAAAAAGTCTGGAGTATATCATTATAGACTTCTCTTTAAACATATAAATGCTTTTACAATATGAATATAATGTACCTCATTTATAACTGCAAGTTTATAACTATTGATAAAGTATAATAATGGTATGTAGTATACATACAATTGCCTTTCACTTAATATTTTCCAAACATCTTTCTGTGTAAATATATAGATGTATACTAACCTTCTTAATGGCTGCATAGTATTCTGCTGTGCAGAGGTAACATAATTAATTCACTCAATCCCCTACACATAGATGTTTACAATACTCTAGATATCCTTCTATAAAATTTTTTTATACACTTGCCAATCATTCCTTAGGATATCTTCTCAACACTGGATTCAATAGGTTCCCATATATTTGGAAAACTGCTCTCTAAAAGTCAACATCACCTTACATCTGTATCTATGGTGAATGAGAAGACCTGTTTTCCCACATGTCAACAAAAAAATCTTTATTTGTCTTATATTTTAGAACTTTCTGCTCAAGTCTTTGGTTTTTCTTTCAACTTTGTCTGGGATTATTTTTTCTAAAAAATGAGCAATTTCTTATGCTGTCAAATTTGTCATTTTTTCCATTATGGTTCTGTTGTCATGCCACTTTCTCTTTGTCTTCCTTGTTCCTTTTTACCCTTCAGGTGTCAGCCTGAATAATAATACCTCCACAAAGTAGCTTCCCTAATGTCCATCTAAAGAAGCTGTCCTTGTTATTTTTTCTTAGAACCTTTGTTTATTCCTTGAGAGCTCTTTTCACAACTTGCAATGATCCATTTTTGATATCTGCAACATGTCTATCTTTTCCACTAGAGTATAAGCTCCATGAGGTCTACAATGTTCCCTGTGTCCTCTGTATATTTTCTACCACAGCTCCAACATCTAGCATAGAATAGACACTCCTAAATTATTTGGTGAACAAATTTTAGTTTCTTCCTTCCTGGGGCCTATTGCTAGTTTTTCTTGAACAATGCTCCTTCTAAAAGATTAAATGAATAGTAAAGGCTGTCGAACTGACCCTTCACTAAAAATTAATGTAAAAGGAGAGAAAGTAAATCTCATTCATTACTTTTCCAAAAGAAATGCTTTAAGATCAGGTCTCGTTGCACACAGACTAGTCAGGAAGTCTTGGGCTGGGCTTAATGGAACATTGTTGCTATATGGCAACTATGGAAACTGTATCAGGGAATCAGGCAAGTTATTTATGCTATTTAAGGAAATTCTTTGGGCTCAAGGACATGCAATATTGCTTTTATGACACCCCATGGTGCATCTACACACTCTATCTTGAGAATTTTGTTTTTTTCAAAATATACCATTAGCCTACTTTGAAAATGAAGACTTGTGATAACTAATTTAGGATAAAAGGCAGCATGTTACCTATGATGCCAGAGCACCCAAAGAGTTAGAAACTTGTAACTTAGTTTCTATGGATATCCTCTATGATAGCAATTAATCACTTGTTTCAGAAAAGTGATATTTAGGCACAACCTTCAGCAATAATGATTCAATTCCTTGAATAGTATCAGTTAATAAGGACACAAACTGAAGGTTTAGGATAGCATGTTTTGCTACTTGCTAGATAAGAGTTCTCTTCAAAGGCATCAGAGTTGGTATCTTCATTCTTACAATAAAAAGCTTTGTGGTACTCAGAAGAACACTTTTGTGAATAATACTTTTTTTTTTTTTTAATGTTTCTTTATTTCTGAGAGAGAGACAGCCTGAGCAGGGGAGGGTCAGAGAGAGAGGGAGACACAAAATCTGAAACAGGCTCCAGGCTCTGAGCTAGCTGTCAGCACAGAGCCTGACCCGGGGCTCGAAACCACGAACCATGAGATCATGACCTGAGCTGAAGTCGGACACTCAACCGACTGAGCCACCCAGGTGCCCCTTTTGTCGATAATTCTTAAGAATGTCTCTTTCCTTTTAGACTAAGATACCTTTAAATGTGGCAGGGATTAGGAACATTTCTACTTGGGCATTTTTTCTCTAGACTATTTGTAAACAAGGACTTCAAAGTCTAATACACAAATTTAAGTGGAATAAAAGCTGAGTCCTATTTTTTTAGTACATGTAAAAGTATTTACATTCTGCTATTATCATTTACTCATAAACATTTTTGTTGCTTAAAGTGAGAGACAATGTGATGTTTTCTTAGGCAAATCCATGAAGTATACTAACCTTCAAAGAATATACTATATCATTGGACTTATTACATGCAAATATATTTTCAATACACAAAGGAATTTTATGAACAAATACTACTCTAGTATGATAATATTCCATGACTTTTATAATTACTGCATTCAAATTACTATGTAATGTAATTTCAATTTTCTTAAAGAGTAAATTTCTTAACAAAAATATCCACCTGATAATAAAAATTTGGAATTCATTCAATAGAAAATCTTATTAGTGAGGTTATTTAAAAATATATATATATGAAATTAAATATTTTTATGATAAACCATCATGTAATTTGGTGACCACAGATAATGCAATTAGTCTTTGTTGGGGGGGGACAATTACTGAACTGTTATGCTTATCAGTCATCACTAAAATAACACCTTTTCTCTGCCTAAAGAAGTGAGACTGTTAAGACAGACAATCTTAGACAAGCTAGAAATAGTTTGAAAGAATACAGGACAAAAAACTTTATTTTCGTCTTTAACATTTCACCTTATATCTATTGTGCAATTCAGAAAACATTTAACTTTATTATGGTGTATCAAGAACTTCATACATTAAAGATAAAAAGCAATCAATTATTTAACCTAATGTTTTTCAAATTTAAATACAAATAAAAACACATGACTTTTCAATGAAGAGAGACATTTATTTTAGTTAATTCAAATTATAATAGCCACATATGGCTAGTGGCCACTATATTGGATTACACAGCCTCATTAGACAGGTCTATACAGTCTAAGTCAAAGATAGGGAATATTACTAATTATTCAGAGGAAGTTTAAGAAGAAAGATTTATTAATCACAATAAAAACAAAAACTGAGAACCATCATAAGAGAGTAAGGTGTCCAAACTGGAAATTCTTCCATAATTTGACATTTGAATAAAAATCTTTAGAAAATGGAAACAAAAGCCATTCAAAGATGTAGATACAGAAAATTAAGTATAGAAAGGGATAAAACAAGAGAGTAAAAGTTAATTTATAAAAACAGTCTTGTTAGATTAACATGGGAAAAATGTTAATTATCTGGTAAGTAGAACATGGCAGCACTTCAGAAATATTTGTTGAACTGAAATGACTTTTGTGGTGGTAACAAAGAACACTACTTTAAGGCTGCAAATAAACCTCAAGATTTTAGGTAAATAATGCATCAGAGACAGGTAATAAATTAAGGAAGTCAAGGAACAATCCCAAAGGCCAAAGGTAGGTATTACAGTGGGCTCTTCCTCATCGTGTCCTTTGGCCCCACTTGTCATATCACTAGAAACTAGGCTGGCATTCTTTTTTTTTTTTTTTTTTTACAAATAGTTTATTGTCAAATTAGTTTCCACATAACACCCAGTGCTCATCCCCACAAGTGTCCTCCTCCATGCCCATCCCCCTTCCCCCCACATCCATCAGTCCTCAGTTTTTGTCATAGGCTGGCATTCTTAATTTCCTTTTTAAAAGTTAAATATTTTCTGATTATAGAGAAATATTTCCTTTATGCAGCAAATTCATAAAATACATAAAAGCATAAACAAGAAAACCAATTCACTAACCAGATAATTTTGTATTTACATTTCCTTCAAGTCTTTTTTTTTTTTTTAATACACACATACTCCCTTACTTTAAAAAAAGACAGGAAGATATGGTATATTTTATGATTTTCTTTTTTAAATTCATTCTCATACAATGTGTTTATAAAGGCAAAGCATATGAACATGACATTAACTGAGAAAGAGGCTAAGCCAACTGACTAATTAGATTCACACTTAAACCTTCAGTGCTGATTGTGATAACCTGTTCGAACTAAGGTCTCCAAGGGTTAATTAGCCAGCAGCACTTATCAGTAAAAGATAATATACTTAAATTTTACAAATATGTGCAAATTTATAAGTCTCTCATTTTCCAATAAGAATCTAAACTCCAGAAAATTTTTCTCACATTGATGGTTGTATTAAAGACATAGAATCCTACCTAAGTTGAAAAAGAATTGCCTTGGAAAATAGAGCTACAAACAAAATACCAGTTAATGTATTCATTGCTGTTTCTTGTTTAAGGAAATTTCAAATTGTAAAATATGCTAAAAATTAAAAAGAAACAGAATAAAAGACTAATTCAAACAATCATGGCCCAAATACCAGTACCTAAAAGATTAATCATATTCTTTGAGTAGAATTTTTTTCATTGGTTCATATTCATATTTTCCTGGTAGGAATTTGAAGATCAAAATTCCTGAGCCTTCAAAATCCAGTGTATTCTATTTTTATTTTTTACTTCGATTATGTTATTTTTTAAAACAGTAATTCATTTTATTCTTTTTAAATGTTTATTTTTAAGAGAGAGACAGACAGATAGAGAGTGAGCAGGGGAGGGGCAGAGAGAGAGAGAGACACAGATTGGAAGACGGCTCCAGGCTATGAGCTCTCAGCACAGAGCCCTATGCAGGGCTCAAACCCATGAGCCATGAGATCATGACCTGAGCTGAAGTTGGATGCTTAACTGATTGAGCCACCCAGGCACCCCAAAAAGATGTCTTTTTTTTTTTTTTTTTTAGAGAGAGAAAGCATGCGTGAGAGAGAGCATGTGTGGGTGGGGGGAGAGACAGATAGAGCCAGGGTGGGGGGATCTTAAGCAGGCTCCAGGTCTAGCATGGAGCCCAATGTGGGGATCAATCTCACAACTGTGAGATCATGGCCAAAACCAATAGTTGGATGCTTAAGTGACTGAGCCACCCAGATGCCCCTACTTAAATTTATTTAAAAAAAATTTTTTTAACGCTTATTTATTTTTGAGAGACAGAGCACAAGTGGGGGTGGGGCAGAGAGAGAGGGAGACAAAGAATCCCAAGCAGGCTCCAGGCTCTGAGCTGTCAGCACAGAGCCTGAAGCGGGGCTTGAACTCACTAACCATGAGATCATAACTTAAGCCAAAGTTGGTCACTTTGTTTTAACTAGCTGAGCCTCCCAGGTGCCCCTTAGATAAATTTATCTTAAAAGAACTCTTTCAGGGTGCCTGGGTGGCTCAGTGGGTTAAGCGTTCGCTCAACTTCAGCTCATGCCATGATCTTGTGGTTCACGAGTTCAAGCCCTGTGTTGGGCTCTGTGCTGACAGCTCAGAGCCTGGAGCCTATTTCAGATTCTTATCTCCCCCTCTCTCTCCTCCTCCCTGCTTCTCAAAAATACATTAAAAAAATAAAAAAATCTTTCTTAAAAAATTAAAAAGTTTTTTTTTACTGAATATAACTGACATGCTATATTAGTTTCAGATGAAAACCCAATGGATTTTAAAACAAAAAATATAACTAAAAACTAATTATCAAAATAAAAGCACTAATTACCAACTGTGATGATTAGTTTTATGTATCAACTTGGCGAGGCCACAGTACCCAGCTATTCAGTTGCACACTAACCTAGGTGTTGCTAGAAGGTATTCTGTAAAAGCAGACAACATCTATGAATGCTGATTCTAACTAAAAGAGTTATCCTTCATAATCTGGGTGACCCTCAACCTTTCAGTTAAAGGGCCTTAAGCACAAAACTAAGAGTCCCTTGAGGAAGAAGAAATTATATCTCCAGACTGTAGGATCAATTCTTGCCTAAGAATTTTCAACCTCCCTGCCTGCCTTCCAAATTTCTGACTTGCCCGCTCCCACAACTGTGTTAGCCAACTCTCTGTAATAAATAAATGTCTTTTTAAAAAATTTTTATTCTAGTTTATTTATTTTTGAGACAGAGAGAGACAGAACATGAGCTGGCAGCACAGAGATGCGGGGCTCGAACCCACGAACCGTGAGCTCCGACCTGAGCCGAAGTTGGATGCTTAACCGACTGAGCCACTCAGGCGCCCCTAAATATCTTAATTATATCTACATCTGTCCTCTTTCGTCTCTCCCTTCCCTCCCTCTCTCACATCACTTTGAAGAGAAATGCCTCATGCCTTTCTTCTATGAGTAATCTATATGCTCCATAGCTCATTACTATCATTGTGAAGTCAAGTCTATTGCAATTATGCTACTCTAGGACTGAAATCTGCACATGTGACCATCTGAGAAGTACCACAAATCAGTACATTTAACAGCATAAGTTCATATATTTCTCTTCCTATCCAGAATGTATTCACTTAGCCAATGGATCCGAGGATTCTGGCTTGTTTGTTTTTTTAATATGAACTATTCTTTTTTTTTTTAATGTTTATTTTTGAGAGAGAGAGAGAGAGAGAGAACAGGGAAGGGGCAGAGAGAGGGAGACAGAGGATCCAAAGTGGGCTCTGCACTGACAGCAGAGAGCCTAATGTGGGGCTTAAACTCATGAACCATGAGATTATGACCTGAGCTGAATTCAGATGCTTAAGTGACTCAAGGCACCCAGGCACTCCTCGGTGTTCTGGTTTTTAATGAGGAAAATAAAGTTGTTAAAAAAGATGAAAACATAAAGTAAAAGAAGTAAAAGAAAGTTGTTTAAAAAGTCAAACTATGGGGAAAAGGATATATGATAACTACAAGTGTTAATATAGTTAATGTGACTTAAGAATGTCTTTTACTCCGACCTTCCTAATAGCCAGGGCATGAAGCTAAACAAATTATATAACTTGTTTTACTTAATAAAAGGAAACATATTGGGGCACCTGGGTGGCTCAGTCGGGTGGCTCAGTTGGTTAAGCGTCTGACTTCGGCTCAGGTCATGATCTCACAGTTCGTGGGTTTGAGCCCCACATCAGGCTCTGTGCTGACAGCCAGCTCAGAGCCTGGAGCCTGTTTCAGATTCTGTATCTCCCTCTCTCTCTGACCCTCCCGTGCTCACACTGTCTCTCTCTCTCTCAGAAATAAATAAAACATTAAAAAAATAAATAAATAAAAGGAAACATATTTATTCTGTGAGAGGGAAACATTTTTTTTCCTGGTAGACACTTTTAGGAAGAATTTGTTTTTAAGAATTCTTAAATAAGAGATAGAACAAAATGACCAACATCTTCATTAATCACTTTTAAATAGATGCAAAAGTGATTATCTTCCAGCCTTTTTACTTATTAATCAAAGGATCAAAATACAAAGGCTAGAACTTAATGAAGGCAGTGCTATATGTTTGATGGTTTCACCTGATATACTAGGTGGCTAGTATATCTATTAGATCTGCACTATTTTATGGTGGTCACTGGTGGTCACTGACAACCTCATATGTGGCTAGTCTGAATTAAGACAT
Source organism: Hyaena hyaena (assembly GCF_003009895.1). Lineage (NCBI taxonomy): Eukaryota > Metazoa > Chordata > Mammalia > Carnivora > Hyaenidae > Hyaena > Hyaena hyaena. The sequence continues at coordinate 56,106 of NW_024082538.1, forward strand.
GCTGTAAGTGGAGGGGCGCCTGGGTGGCTCAGTCGGTTAAGTGTCCAACTTGGACTCAGGTCATGATCTCAAAGTTCGTGGGTTCAAGCCCTGCATTGGGCTCTCTGCTGACACCTCAGAGCCTGGAGCCTGCTTGGAACTCTGTATCTTTCTCTCTACTCTTCCCCTGCTCATGCTCTGTCTCTCTCAAAAATAAAGAAAAAAAATTAAAAAAAGATACACTGTAAGTATAAAATAAACACTGGATTTCAAAGATTAGTACTAAAAATATAAAATATCTCATTAATAGTTTTTATATTGATTACATGCTGAAATGATAATATTTTGATATACTGGGTTAAATGAAATACATTATTAAAATTAATTTCACATGTTTCTTTTTACTTTTTCTAATGGAGCTCGTTGAAAATTTAAAGTTAAATATGTGACAAATATATTTCTATTGCAAACTGCTGCCTTAGGTAGTTCTTTGCCAAGTTTTTCACAACAGGAAGTGGCCACTGGAGGACTAAGAGCATCAGTATTGTGGGTACATCTCTATAGAGCTCTGGCTCAGCAGCTGGGAAGTTCTATCCTAGAAGATCTTTTTTTTTTAAAAAAATTTTTCTTGTTTTATTTATTTTTGAGACAGAGAGAGACAGGACACGAGTGGGGCAGACTCAGAGAGAGAGGGAGACACAGAATCTGAAACAGGCTCCAGGCTCTGAGCTAGCTGTCAGCACACAGCTCGATGCGGGACTCGAACCCACGAACTGTGAGATGATGACCTGAGCAGAAGTCGGATGCTTAACCAACTGAGCCACCCAGGTGCCCCTAGAAGATCTACTTTAGACAATTTCCCTCAGCCTCACTTTTGAAAGGATCAAGACATTAGATAATCAAAGGTATCCTTCTGTAGAGCGTCAGTTTGTTGGCAGTGTTCCAAATGGAGAGGAGACGCCTGCTTCTAATCCCTAATGGGCAGCAGTAATATGGCCACTCTATTATCAAACTAGAAAAATACAATCAAGATTCTAACTCGGAAAGAAAACCACTAGACTCTTCCAGAGTTAAGCTTCAATTATACCTATAGGCCAAGTCAAGCTGTTCTTGAAAAATTAATCTCAGGTCTCTCAAGTATCTGGGTAAGTACTGAATGACACATCAGAATTACATCCTATTAAGATGCTCCTGGATCACAAAATTTTCAGGTACATCTAATGTACAGTGTAATGTACATACACTCTTTCTCTTAAATATTTCTTTTTTTAAATGTTTTATTTATTTTTTAGAGAGCATAAGTGGGGGAGGGGCAGAGAAAAGGGAACAAAGGATCCAAAGCAGGCTCTGCACAGACAGCAGTGAGCCTGATGTGAGGCTTGAACTCATGAGATACAAGATCATGACCTGAGCTGGAGTCAGATGCTCAAAAGACTGAGCCACCCAGGAGCCCCTCTGTTTAATATTTCTAAAGACATATCATTTTGTGCCAACAGGACCAATGTGCACTCATGTTACAAAATCAGTTGGCCTGTGGAATTTAATTATGAGGTATTAACCCTTTTAATTTTGAGCTCCGTTTTGTCTGTTAAGACAACAGTTTTGGTTTTCATAAATCCAATGCTGAACAAGTGATCCAAGGGAAGAGGAATAAGATACTGGAGAGAGTGAAATAGGGAAGAAAAAAAGATAGAGGTATGCTCTGGATCTGGTCTGTGCTCTGGACACTGGGACCCAATTCGTTCTGGAACCTTCTGAGGAGTCATGTTGAATGTATCTGAACTGTCTCAATGTGCTTGACCTGTTTGCCCACGGGGCAGACAAGGAGCATTTATCCATTAGCTCCTGTCCCCCATGGGTCAAGGGTTACCTGGTGTGTTAATCCTCTCACATTTCCAGGCTGACTCCCCATAGGCATCCCACACAACAGTGTCAAAGTAGAAAGCTAAAATTACTCAGCAGAGCTGTAGTGAGGTTACACCTAAGACAGATGGTCACTGCAGCTATGCTAGATAAAAGCAGGACAAGAGCATGCGGGGGAGGGCTCAAGAGCTATGTGATACTAGGTCCTGTCCCTTAGTGCATTGAGATGGAGAATTTAAAATCATCTTGAACTACAAAGACTATCTTTTCAAAAACTGAAATACATTAAACTGTTTGGAATATTATGGTGGAAAAAACATAGGGAGCTTATAGGCCATATAAATGGGGAGAGGGAAACAAAGCAGAAAATTTCACGATAATTTCTACAGAGCAAATATTCAAAATATCACAATATTATTCTCAAACACAGATTAGTCTCTTAAAAAAAGAGAGTTTAAATGAGTGTAGAAATTAGTTATATTTCTATATAACTTTTCATCAAATTAAGATTCTTATGGACTTTATTTTTTTTAATTTTTTTATTAAAAAAATTTTTTTTAATGTTTTATTTATTTCTAGGAGAGAGAGAGAGAGAGAGAGAGAGAGAGACAGCGTGAGCAGGGGAGGGTCAGAGAGAGAAGGAGTCACAGAACTCTGAAACAGGCTCCAGGCTCTGAGCTGGCAGTCAGCACAGAGCCCGACGCGGGGCTCGAACCCACGAACCGCAAGATCATGACCTAAGCGAAAGTCGGACGCTTAACCGACTAAGCCACCCAGGCGCCCCTTTATGGACTTTAAATAATAAGTAAAAATAATAAAATAATAGCAGCTATTACTTATTTAATGCCTATTTTGAGCTAGACATTAGCTAAGCATTTTACATATACCAGTTCACTAGGTTAAAAAACTACTGTCGAGATTTAGGATGGCTCAGTCGCTTAAGTGGCCGACTCTTGGTTTTAGCTCAGGTCATGATTCCACAGTTTGTGAGTGAAAGCCCCACACTGGCCTCTGTGCTGACAGTGTGGAGCCCGCTTGGGATCTTCCCTCTCTCCCTCTCTTTCTGCCCCTCCCCACTTGCACTGTCTCTGACACTCTCAAAATAAATAAATAAACTTAAAAAAAATTGTCAAGGTTAATCATTTTCAACTTTTTTGTACTATGACCTTTACTAAGTATTTTAGGGTTGTCAAAAGAAAGGGAACCAATAACATGCTTATGAATGTGTGTGTATATTTATATATATAGGTACGTGTATATATGTGTGTGATATATGTATATATATATATCAGGGAGATGATTAATTTTAAGGAACTGACTCACAAAACTGTGGAGGTTAAGAAGTCCAAACACTCATCATAGGCTAGCAGGCTGGAGGCCCAGGGAAGAGTCAATGTTGCTTAATTCCAAAAGGAGTCTACAGGCAGAATCCCCTCTTCCTCAGAGAATATGAGTCTCTTTTCTCTTGTGGTCTTCAATTGCTTGGATGAGGCCCAGCCACATGGAGGGTAATCCACTTTGCTCAACATCTATGGATTTATTTTTTTTTCCAAGATTTTATTTTTTTAAGTAATTTCTACACCTAACATGGGGCTCATACTCACAATCCAGAGATCAAGAGTGGTGGCTCAACATCTATGGATTTAAATGTTCACCTCATCTAAACAGTTCCTTCACAACAAAATCTAGTGTTTGACCACAAACAAACAAACTAGTGTTTCACCACAGTGCTGTGGCCTACTCACACTGACACATAAAAATTAACCACCACAGTAAGAAATATAGTACACAAACATATGTGTGTATGTGAAATAAGAATTTCATAAAACTATTAGTAAAGGTTTTTTTATGCTGGCATTTCCTATTGTATATTTTTCTACTTTATTAAAAAGAAAAAATACTTATAACCCACTAAGTTGATTTCACAACTCACTAACGTATGACATAAATTGCAAAACCCTGCCCTACTTGACACATCCGTTTGTTCATGTTTTAGAAAAAACTGATAAAAATAAATGTATCACAATGGCAACAGAATGTAATATTTGAGAATGAAATTAAGTATATTTGAACACATGAAACACAGTGAGCATATGTATATCAGAAAAATTATAAAAAATGCCTAATTTCTTATTACCATAGCAACGGCATACACTTAGCAAATTAGTACAGTATTTTGTCACTGTCATAATAAATATTTGAGAATAAAATCTGGCATGCCTAACTGTGACAATCAACTGTGGCTTGGTATCCTAGAGGGTACATCACAAATCAATCAATACAATCTTCCTAAACACCATTATTCCCATCCCCTATTTAAAGAAATCATGTTGCCTCTGATAAAAGTGATCAGGAGCAATTTATTTTTCTTGAAATTTAGATTGCGAAGATAATCATTACTTCTCCAGCGTGAAAGAATAAGAGGAAAATCATAAGAAATTGTTTTGGTAAGATAACTGAGAAGGAGTGTGGATTAAAGAAAAACAATAAAACAAAACCCTGACCTCATTTTAACTCCCTTAACCTTTTTTCACTCTGGATGTAAGCCCAGACTTAACACCTAAATGGGACTTGTCTCAGTAAGTGATGATGAGATTCAGAAGGTTAACTATTCAGAACGAGTTCTGTATACTTTTTAATATGCACCTAGTAAGTTATGATGAATCTCAGAAGACAATGAGCATAAGCATATCTAAAAACAATAAATAACAGCACTTTATTTATATACAACTTAAAAAAAAAACCTTTTATGTTCTGCTCTTTAAAAGTCAGATAAAAGATCAAAATAGAAGGAAAAAACGTGCTAAGGATAAATGAGGCTCAAACTCAGACCTCAGCTTTGTAAAGAGGCATTTAAGAAAAAATCCTTTTAGGGGTGCCAGGTGGGCTCAGTCAGTTAAGCATCTGACTCTTGGTTTTGGCTATTTTGGCTCAGGTCATGATCTCACAGGTTCATGAGTTCCAACCTCACATAAGGCTCTCTGCTGACAGCATGGAGCCTGCTTGGGATTTTCTTTCCCTCTCCCTCTGCTCCTTTCCTCCTTCCTCTCTCTCTCTCAAAATAAATAAATACACATTTTTAAAAAAGGGAAGCAATCCTTTTAGAATGAGTAAGGTGGGATGCTTGAAATTTGAGATAATGTTTAGCAAGACCTACTTAAAATCAATATTTAGAAAACAAAACTATTTACAACACAAACTAACATAAAAATGTCTTGCACAATTAATAAATAAATACCTCCAGTTAGGGAGACATACTAGCTTATGGTTGAGTATAGACTCTGAAGAGCTTGAAATGCTCAAGGTTTACTTTCATTTTCTACCACAGTTTTTCTAGAGAAGGATGGCCAATTTTATATCATCTCATTTTTTACAAAGCTACAGGTCAATATCAAAAAAAAGGTATGTAGAAAAGACATCTCTAAGTGTTATGCCATTGAGTTTCAAGTGCTTGTTTTTATTCATTTATTATGATAGTTAAGTGAAAATGTCAGAATACAAAATTTAAAAAGTATACCGAAATTAAAATAAGGTACCAATGTAAGAATAACTTGTTAAAGTTGAGTTGTGCAGCCAGCTATAGAATTTGGGATCATTTACAATTGCTATTTTTAAAATTGTTAAATTAATTTTTTATTAAAAATTTTTTGTTTATTTTTGAAGGTGAGACAGAGCACGAGCAGGGTAGGAGCAGAGAGAGAAGGAGACACAGAACCTGAAGCAGGCTCCAGGCTCTGAGCTACCAGCACACAGCCCGATGCAGGCTGGAAACCATGAACCATGAGATCATGACCTGAGCCGATGTCGGACGCTTAATCGACTAAGCCACCCAGGTGCCTTATAATATTGTTATATTAATTTTTTAATCAAATAAAGGAAGATAAACCAAGTAAAGTTCTAACTCTGGCTATGCCAGAATCACAGAAGTGTGCAATAACTCCCCTGGCAGGCACAAAATGCAGCGCTTCAGGCACTCCTGAATAGGGAGTTGCTGTGCCTGGCCAAACAGAAGCATAAAGGGTTAGGCATAAGGGAGGTAAAGTGACTGGCCCAACTCCACTCAACAGGAACTTTTCATTGTGGATGGTGGTCAACCCATCCAGATACATCTTCTTTGGGGAAACAGAAATGCTAGCCGGTGAATAAAGAATGGGATATTGATCAAGCTCAAGGGTATATCCTTTCCAGGCTTGGAAACCAAAGATCCCAGAATGACTACACAACTGAAGACATAATGCTTCCTGTGTAAACTTGCAATAAATCTAATTTCTGAAGGTAGTATGTGAATGTTCTTCCTTTGCGAACTTAAAGAATCAGACTAATTCACTTTTGCAGAGGGAAAAAAAAAGAATACTAAAAACTGAATCTAAACATAATTTAACAGAATTATATCTAGGAAAGGTTGGTATGTACAACAGAAATATACAAGGAAACTATGTTAATTATTAGGCACATATCAGGTGCTTATTAAGTAACTAAATGAATAATAAAAATATATATAAGCATTCAGGCTTTAACAAGGAATTCTAAAATATAAGCTACGCTGATTGTTTTTTATGCATATTGCTAAGATAACTTCTTAAGTGCCTTTGGTATTTTAGAATTTCAAGTATTTTATTTTTCAAGTTATTCTAAATATCTTCCTATTGTATCAGGAACCCAATATGTTCTCTTAAAATATATAATTACAAGGTTTCATTGTATTCTTTTTTTTTACTTTAAATTCATGTTAACATATAGGCTGGTATTAGTTTCACAACTAGAATTTAGTGATTAGTCACATACATATAACACCCAGTGCTCATACCAGCAAGTGCCCTCCTTAATACCCATCACTCATTTAGCCCATCCCTCTACCCAACATCCCTCCAGAAACCCTCAGTTTGTTCTCTGTATTTAAGAAGCTCTTAGAGTTGGCCCTCCTCTCTTGTTTTTATCTTATTTTATTTTTCCTTCCATTCCCCTATGTTCATCTGTTTTGTTTCTTAAATTCCACACATTGTATTATTTTTTAATAAAATATTTCAAGTGTATAAATATAGTTAATAATATTCTATGTATCTATGTGCCCACTATCCAGTTTAAGAAACAAAACACTACAGCTATAACCAACTTAAATAAAATATCACAGATAAAACTACCAGATATCACAGATATGACCACCATATGGCTTAAGAAATAAAACACTACAGAGATGACCCATAAAATGCTCTGTGACCCCTCTCCCCAGCATTCTCCTTCCCTAGAGGTAATAACTACTCTCAGTTTCTTACCTATCGTCTTCATGCATGTTTTTAATACTTTTACTACATCTTTATTTTTATGTTTTGAGAGGGAGAGAGAGTGGGGGAGAGGGGGAGAGAAAGAGAGGCAGCACATGTGCCAGCACAAGCAGGGGAGGGACAGAGGGAGAAGGAGAATCTCAGGCAGGGTCTATGCTCAGCTCAGAGCCCCTGATGCGGGGCTCGATCTCACGCTGACTGAGCCACCAAGGCACCCCACCGCATCTTTATACATCCATAAACAACAGTAGCAGTGATTTCCTAATTTGTTCTGCACACTCATCTCCTATGACTTTTGAAAACTACGTACCAATTTGCACATTTAAGTTGACACTTAAATAATGGCACAAGATATATTTTCCAGTTTATTGCATATTGAATGCATCCTCTAAGCATGTTTTTGTCAAAAGGCTTGGAGCTGCAGTTTAACTTATTCAATTTAAGGAAAATATAACCATATAACTTAATTGGCAAGGCCAGTCCTCATTGTCAAATCCAATCAGCCAAATATGACTTCTTCTCTGTCAGAAGAAGTCTAATTTTTAAATTCAAATAAATGTATTATTATGTGTTCCTAAGACAACTTCTTCACTTGTGGGTTTTAATTTTAAGATAGATAAATGGTTATCTAGGTGGACAAAGAAACTTGAAGGCATGGATCCTTGCCATGAGTTTGTCACCTGGCTGAAATAATGTGTTGCCCCGTTCAGTAATTTTTACTGAGGATTGCTCTGCTTTAGTCTCAAGAGACTATGCCTCCGGAGAAATTCACTCTCCAATAGTCTCTGTTTGGTGCCCTGGAGATTTTTAAACTCAAGGCAAGGCACCACAGTAAGATATAGCAAGGACAAGCGGTAAGCGTTTCTTTTGAAAAGCGGAAGACAGATGATTACAAAAGATGTCAGAAAGGAGAACTGGCAGACCAGAGAGAGTTCTCTGGCAGATTGTTTTTAGGAAAGATGACATATGGAAAGAGAGAATACGGAAATTAATTTCTTTAAAGCTATCCATACCTGCATATCCCACTGGAAGCCTTTGTGCTCTCAGGGGTAGAAGTATCCCAATTTGAAAACCAGTAATCAATCAATAGCAAGGGTTAGCAAACTAGGATCCACCCACCACCCATTTTATAAATAAAGTTACAATGCACACAGCCACATTCACTCACATACGTAGTCTATAACTGCTTTCACACTACCGTGGCAGAGTTACATAAGAGGAACGAGACCATGTCTCGCAATGCCTGAAGTATTTACTACATGGAGCTCTGAAGAAAAACTTTGCTACCTTTCATCTACAGCATCACGTATGTGTTTTTTAAAATTCTTCTCTTCAAATCAAAATTACATATTCACATAATTTAAAGGGCCACATTGTTCTAAAAGGTTTATTACGAAATAGAGCTTTCTCTCCCCCAGAACAACTACTTGATATGCTTTCAGTTGATGTTTATGATTATGGCACAGGCCAAACAACGGAGCTGTGAAAATGTTTGACAGCTATAAAGGAAGACTCTGCTCAGAACTCCTCCACAATATCTAAATAACATTCGTGTGCTATTACTTCTTCACTTTTCGATTGTAAGCACTATATATTAACTTATTGAAAATGAGGATTTGCGGGGCAACTGGATGGTTCAGTTGGCTAAGTGTCTTACTTTAGTCCAGGTCATGATATCATGATTCATGAGTTCTAGCCCCACATCGTTCACTGCACTGACAGTCCCAAAGCCTGCTTGGGATTCCCTATTCATCCTTCTCTCTGCCTCTCCCCCAAACGCCCTCACTCTTTCTCTTTCAAAATAATAAACTTGAAAATAAAGGAAAAGAAAATGAGGAGTAACCTAAGTTTTTGAAACCGAATCCTCAACACAGTTATAGATCAATATTCAATATTTATATTATTATGAATAAACATATAACAAGTAAGTTATCTAATATACCAGGATTATTTTTCTTTTTCCTACCTAAGTTCTGTTTTTCTTGGAAATAATAAGTAAATTCTGTTTACTGACTATGTACTTATCTATAATTTAACCTCATTTATTAAGTTCAATAAGTATATGACCATTTAGTCACTCTCTTTTCACACTGGTACCTCTTCACTCAAATTTGTCTGGATATTGTTTTCCCTTTTCCATAAATAAGCTCCCAGTTTTCAACTGGGAGAAAAATTGCTGGGTTTTCAAGCTTTCACAAAAAGAATTTAACAGCATCCTTCTCTCTTTTTTTGCTTCAGGAAACTTAACACTGATACAGTGTTATTACTTTATATGTGGTTCCGGTTCAAATTTTACTAATTACCCCAATACCATCCCCTATGGCTAAGTTTTTTCCCCAGTCCAGGGTCACATATTACATTTAGCTGTCATGTTGATGAGTCTTTCTTTGTTTTTCATAACAATGACACAACTGGTCTGGTGTTTAATGAAATGTGTTCAAATCTAGGTTTTCTGGTTCTTTCCTCATTATTAGATTAGGATTCTGCATTTTAAGAAATACGACATAAATACTGTCTTATTCTCAGTGCATTATACAAGGAGGCACACATGTTGTTAAATCTGTTCTACTTGGTACAACTTTTGACCACTTGATTAAGTTGGTATCCACTAGATTTGTCTACTATAAATATACCTTTTTTCCCTTTGTAATTAATACATAATCTGTAGGGAGATGTCTTGAGATCATGCAAACATCTTTTTTTAAGTGTTTATTTTATTTTTCAGAGAGAGAGAGAGAGGGAGAGAGAGAGAGAGAGAGAGAGGGAGAGAGGGAGAGAGGGAGAGAAAGAGAATGGGGGAAGGGCAGAGAGAGTGCTGTCAGTGCAGAGACCCATGTGGGCTTGAACCCACGAACTGTGAGATCATGACCTGAAATGAATGCAGACACTTAATTGACTGAGCCACCCATGATCCCAAGATCATGTAAATATTTTGTTTCCCAACAAAATGTGATGCAATGGTTTTAGCACGCACTAAAAATTTTTCCCTGAATAAGGAAATGATCTATTACAAAGATAATTGAAAAATGGTGATTTTTCCAACTCTATTATTGTATCTAAAATTTACTGGTTAGCTTCTAATTGCTTCTCAAGCAGATTTTCAACTGAGTTATTGTTTTTAGCACCAGCCTCAACTTCACGTTTAGAATTTCCTGGCACTGCCAATTACTGAACATTCTTGGGCTCTGTGATATAAACCGGGTTGCTTCTGGGCTTTCTTCTCTGCCAGATGAGAAGTCATTCTCAATTTTGCTAAATCTGTTACCACCTGTTCATCTGCTTTCCAGCTTCCAAAACATTGTTGCTGTTTTTGTCTCTTCAATTCCTTTCACCTTGTAGGTTTATGCTTTTTAAAATAAATCCCTTTGCTGTTGTTTTCACTAGGTTTGCAAAGAAAAAGTAAACTCATAGTTTAACTTGCTAACTTTGCTTGAAGGTCCATTAATCTTTCCTTGCTTTCAAACTTTATATAAATGGTATTGTACTATATGAAATCTTCTGTTACTTGCTCTTTTTGTTTGACATGTTTCTGAGATTCATCACCCAATGATACATGCAGCTCTAGTTCATTCATTTTTTAAGGTTGTTTACTTATTTTGAGAGAGAGAGAGAGAAAGAGAGAGAGAAAGTGAGTGTGAGAGTAAGAGTGAGAGTGAGAGTGAGAGAAAGGGAGAGGGAGAGGGAGAGGGAGAGGGAGAGGGAGAGGGAGAGGGAGAGGGAGAGCAAGCAGGGGAGAGGCAGAGAGAGAGAGAATTCCAAGCAGGTTCCACACTGTCAGCACAGGGCCCGATGCAGTGTTGGAACCCATGCACTATGAGATCATGATCTGAGCCAAAATCAAGAGTGGGATGCTTAACTGTCTGAGCCACCCAGGTACCCCTAGTTTATTCATTGTTAATGAATTATGTTTTTTTTTTCTTTTATAGTTTCCACTTATAAGTGCAAACATATGGTATCTGTCCTTCTCTGCCTGACTTATTTTGCTCAACATAACACCCTGGAGTTCCATCCACATTGCTACAAATGGCCAAATTTCATTCTTTCTCATTGCAATGTAGTATTCCATTTTATGGAGACTATAGATGCTGGCGAGGATGTGGAGAAACGAGCACCCTCCTACACTGTTGGTGGGAATGTAAACTGGTGCAGCCCCTCTGGAAAACAGTGTGGAGGTTCCTCAAAAAATTAACAATAGAACTCCCCTATGACCCAGCAATAGCACTGCTAGGAATTTACCCAAGGGATACAGGAGTGCTGATGCATCGGGGCACATGTACCCCAATGTTCAGAGGAGCACTTTCAACAATAGTCAAATCATGGAAAGAGCCTAAATGTCCATCAACTGATGAATGGGTCAAGAAGATTTGGTTTATCTATATAATGAATCATGTTTAACCTACTGTATGAACATGTTGCAATTTTCTTATCCATTTCCTGTATAACCAGAAGTGATAGTGTGAGGTTTGAGGTAGGGGTCCAAACTCCATCTCTGTAATTTAAGGTAGCAGGAAGTGGGGCTACAAATACAAAATATGCATTTTAAAAGACATTTCAATTTTGTAACTTCTTTTTTTTTAATTTTTTTTTACCATTTTATTTATTTCCGAGAGAGAGAGACAAACAGCGTGAGCAGGGGATGGTCAGAGAGAGAGGGAGACACAGAATCTGAAGCAGCCTCCAGGCTCTGAGCTAGCTGTCAGCACAGAGCATGACATGGGGCTTGAACCCACGACTGTGAGATCATGACCTGAGCCAAAGTCGGACGCTTAACCGACTGAGCCACCCAGGCGTCCCTCAATTCTGTAACTTATAAAATGAACATAATACTGGGCGCTTAATACTGGGCAATAAGTATCAGTTACTTGGAGACAATGGTGAAATGGGCCTCAAGTATTCAGAAATAAGGGGCACCTGGCTGGCTCAATCAGTGGAAGATGCTACTCTTTATCTTGGGGTCATGAGTACGAGTCCCATGTTGGGTGCAGAGACTACTTAAAATAACACCTTAAAAAAAAGAATTCAGAAATTAGATTTCTCTCTGAAAATTAAGCTGTAAGATCAACACCTTATAGTCCAGAACAGCGATATGAAAAGAATAAATGTAAGAACATCTGCAGGGCCAGCAATATTTGATCATAAGGTAACCACTGTAATAGCAAAAGAAATAATATGTCAGTCAGAATGGGGAAGAAAAAACAAATGGCAAAGAAAAAAAAAAGAGATCACAGAGACAAATGCTAGCAGTCCATAAAAAATTGTCCCTGAAAGCAAAAGCCTCAACCAGCACATGGCAATTTTTTCTATTCCAAATCATAAGGTTATTCCTAGGATAGAGACAGATGTTGGTAACTGTGGCCAATTCTATTTAAATATTTCCATTCCTATGGGTCAGATTATCCCTATTGTGAGATGCACACAACAGGCAGTTTTAGTCCTGATGCAATTAAACATTTATTTTACTTAACTCCCCTTATCCTAATGCCATACTTACCAGGTAGCCTACTGTTTTTTCCTGTGCCAAGTGAATTTCTATTGTAAATTAACAGACTGGAATTCTGGCAACTATTTCAAACTCACATGTCTTTTAGTCATTGTGATATCTCGTAGAGCCAAATCACCTCGGACACAGACAAAAGTGAGTCTTTGGAGCTTCTAGCTCAGATCTGAGAATATGGTCAAGTAGACAAGTTACTGTAAAGTATTATCCTACCTAGCTGCCCCAACCTTTCATTTCACTATAGCATCACTATATCCAACTCCATTTCTACTGGCTTCTAGAATTTTCTCTTCCGTTTTCATGAAGTATATGTATTAAAAATGAAATAGGTGAGGTGTAATATTATAGCTTTCTTCTAATGTCTGTAAATCTATAGCTGAGTCATGTATTTTGTCAATACTTGGCAATATATTTATTTACTTTTTACAACAGAAAACTTTATTTTGTTTCCTACTGTTCTGTCAGTATGAAAGGAGAAGCAATATTTAAAAATATTTGCTATACACGACTTCAAATGGAATATAGTCACCACTAGAAAAAGTTTATCTCATTAATTTTGTGAAATATTAATTCAACTTGTACCACACTGATGAAAAGGTGCTATACTAGATTGGCAACCTACAGTAACAGTACAGTATAGGCAATACTCAACTTCAAAATATATTCAGTTTTGTCGGGTCATTTTACAGTGGGTTGGTTGGAAATTCAAACTCTGTATGGAAATCATGGAATATACTTACATGGCAACAAGATTTCCAATTCTGTCAACAAAAGCTTATCTAATAATGAATTAGGCTTTGTGTTGGGTGTCTGTGACATACAAACAAGACACAATCCTTGTGTCATACAGCTCATAATATAGTCAGAAAGATAGAAAAATAAAACAGAATTATGATACTGAACTCAAAGAACTACACAGCTGTACATGGCAGTACAGCTCTAGCTAGATAGGAGTGATTAACTCTACGGGATGAAAAGTTGAGCAAACAGTCGAGGAATTTTAAAGGGAATCAAAGAATCCCATCAAGAAATTTTAAAGGGAACTAAGCACAAGCAGAAGTGTGCCAGGTGATGAGGGAGAGAAAAGACAGTAAACCTAAGAAACAGCAGGGAGTTCCTTGGAGAGTTGAGTGGGTATAACAAGCATAAGAAGGAAAGTAAGAAAATGTGGGCTGGGCACAAATCAGGAGGCCTTGCATGGTGTGCCAAGCAACTAGACCTTCTTTTGGACAGAGCTTCCCAAGAAATATGCCTAAATATTTATTCCTTCAGACTTCAAAGGGGCCAAGGAGAAAAATTGGTGTCAGAGGGTAGAGGTGTCTGATTTTATAACAAACAGCCAGTTTTTTCAAATGTGGTTGTATTATTTTCACAACAACCAGCACTACATGAAAAGTATGGTTGCTCTAGTTATTGTTAATCTTTTTAATTTTAGCTCTTTTCTTGAATGTGTAGTATAGTGGCATCTCACTGTGGTTTCTCTGATGACTAGAGATGGCATCTTTTCATAGGCTTAGTGCTCATTCTTGTATTTTATGAAGTGACTGTTCAAGATTTTTACCCAATTTCTATTAGCTTTGCCTTCTTTTCTTTTAAATCATTGAGTTGGGATGTTCTTTGTGTAGTCTGGATATGAGTCTTTTATCAAATACATACACTGTGATTATTTTCTCCCAGTTTATTGCTTTGTTAATGTTCTCTTTTGAGAAGCTTAGTTTTAGTTTTGATTAAGTTCAATTCACCAATGCTTCTCCCTTCTGGATAGTGCTTTCTATCTCTTGTTTACCCCAAAGTTGTGAAGATATTCCACTATGTTTTCTTCTAGAAGCATTATAAGTTTTAGCTTTTATGTTTAGGCTAGGTTCCATCTTGAATTAATACTGGCACATGATGTCAAGTAGGGATCTTTATTTTTTTCCATGTGGATATTAAGTTATTCTAGTACCATTTGTTGAAAAGACTTTCCATTTGTAACTGTGTTCCATTGGTGCCAGTGTCAAAGCCAATTGGCTGTATGGTGTCTACCTCTGGATTCTCTATTCTTTTTCATTCATTTATTTATATATCCTTATTCCAGTGCCACACTGTCTTGATTACTATAGTTTTAGAGTTAAGTCTTAGTGCCAGACAGTGTAAGTTCTCTAATTTTTATCTCCTTTTTCTTGGTTGCTTTCAGCTACTTTAGGGCCTTTGCATTGAAAAATATATTTTAGAATTCATAAATATCTTGATTTGTACAAGTCTGATGCAATTTTAATTTGGTTTTTATTTAAATGACTTTCTACACTAGTGGTTTGCAAGGTAAGGGCTCTTGACCAGCAGCATTAGTATCACCAAGGAAGTTGTTATGAATGCAAATATTCAAGCCTTACCCTAAGACCTAGTGGATCAAATACTCTGGGGCTGGGCCCTGCAATCTGTGTTTTAACAAGCCTTCCTGGTGATGGTGATGCATGATAAAGTATAAGCTTTCCTGCTGTAGATCAATTTGGAAGAAATAATATCTTAGCGATTAAATATTCTAACCCACGAACAGATATTTCTCTCCATTAATTTAGGTCTTCTTTTTCTCAACAGCATTCATTAGTTTTAAGTGTACATGTCCTGCATATATTTTGCTTAATTTATATCACGGTATTTTATCTTTTCTGACACTACTGTAAACGGCATTCTAATTGTTATTGGCTAACCTTTAGCTGTAGTATACATGTAGAAGGGAAAGAAGTCTGTTTGGGGGTGGGAGTTCACTAAGAGACTTGAAAAAAAGTAGAGAGCTCAAATGACTGATAGCATCTTGAAAACTAACTAGTTTTAACAGATATGCAAGATTAGGAGGTTGTTTCGAATGAACTGACATAGGCATGAAGCATAAACAACTGTGAAAATTACAAAAAGAGGCACAACAAGATGTGCTCTACCATAGTCCTGCCAACATTTTCTACAGTCTTGACAAAAAGATCAAACATGAGTAGCCAGCTTCTGGATCCAGGTGCCAAACTGAAGGAAAGACAGAGGACAAAGGAATGTCTTGAACTAATATGAATAACATAAGGTCAACAAAATCTAAACTGTGGCAAGCTCTACAGGCCAAACAGGCTGGGTTTTTCAACAGATAAATTTATAAGAAAATAAAAGGGGTGGGGGAGAACCAAAGAGATTGATGGAGATTTAAATCAAATATGAAGTTTTTACAAAATGGAAAACTCTAAACTATAATGTACATTTGGGTGATGAAATTATATAAAACTGTGAGAAAATGAGTACTGTGAAAGGTTCAGCATTGCTTTTGGGGGAGGCTATACTGAGACACAGCACGTGATTCTAGAATAGATGACAAAGTTCTATTTCTGACCTGTGTGGAATTCACCGTATAATAACCCATTAAGCCATACATTTAATTCTTGTGGCTCTCTGTAAACTTGTCTTATTTTAAATTAAGTAGTTTTAAATTGAGTTTAAATTAAGTAGTTTTCTCTTATTATGACATATGTAGAATCTGGGATTTAAGAGTTTACAAGCTGTAGTGGTAGAATGGTGTTTGGTGACAATAAGAACTAAGGTGTGGCTATGGAAGTGGCTGTTCATTTGCGGTGTGGATATTAGCATGGATGGAGTAAAAAAAAAAAACTGAACATCTAAAACTTGGAAAGGCACTGAAGAAGTCTGTAAGTCTGGTTCTCATCCTCACCATCAGGGTGGGGAGTGGCCTGCAGGTTGGCAGAGACAAAAATTATCAACAGGTGGAGAAAAACATACTTAGGTTGAAAAGTTACTACTCTCCCTTGGGTCCACAAAATGAAAGAATATTTTGGCAAGGACCAGGGAAAGAAAGGAACAGTTGAACCCACATTCTTTCTGTGGTTTGTGGTAAAAGGAGCACAAGAAGGCTCACTATCTTTTCAGACACAGGCAGATTTCAGATGAGGTTTTGTGGTAGAGAAAGTTCCTAAGAAATTATTAAAGGTTAAGGATAATTTGCTAACAAAAAAACAGAAATTCCTGAAACAGAGTGGAAGAGATCAAGAGGGAAGGAAAGGTATATGCGTGTGTGGTGGGGAGGGTACAAAAGAGCATAAAGAAGGATGAGATTGATAATACGTTAGAAAAGAAGCAAGGGAAGGCTCCTATTCAAATATTCAAGAATATGAGTATCATGGATATTCCATGACTTGGTCTCACTGTTCTGATTGGAGATTGTCTGAAACGCTGGGATTACCTGAAATTTACAGGGGTGGTGTCTTAGCCCTGACAGTTGCAGGTGCCTTCATCTAATCGCTTTGCATATTAATGTTTCCGTTGAAGAACGCTTTCAGAATTCCGAGGTTAGAAGAAACATCTTTGGCTCTGAGAATAGGAACTCTTATTATGGCCAAATGAAGGGGAACTGGAAGGACTTCTCGATGATTCCTACCACTGTAAACCACTGGGGATGCTTCTGAATCTTGGATCACAATGACTTTTTCTTCCCTTTTATTTCCAAGGTCCACTGATATTAGAAAGAAAGGTATGACAAGAGGAGGGCAGGGCAAAAGTGAAAGTAACATACAAAGCTAGAAGTGGGCTCAGAGACACGATCGTTCAGACCTCTGCCTGACAAGCATTGATGGGGTCGGTATAGGAGAAATGGAGCCAACTTATGGGTCACCATGAGTTCTGCCCTGGAGTACCCCACCTCTCAACAAGTGGGCCCTGACTGGTGGAGCAACATTTCTGTTGTCATCAGGGCTGTAGTAATAATGGAAAAGGGGAGAGAAAAGAGGAGGGGGTCCTAAATAGAAGAAAAGGAAAAGCTGGTACCCTAATCCATGTGGAAACTTTCCTCTTATGAAATGCATTTAATTCTAACAAAACAATTTTAGAACACTTTGTGATACTGTTTTTAACATAAAAATTATGAAATAACTATGTTTTAAAAATACATACACCACAGCATTGCTATACTTCTTATTCTGCATGTTACCAAAACCATGTTTTTAAAGTTTAAAATAAGAATTCAACTATTAATTACTAAGTGTTCCATGTTACATGCTAATTGTATATTTTAAGGTTTCTTCAGATACTCGATAGAGTTAAATGTATACAAAATTAAAAAACATTTTATGTTTAATATAAAATTAAGGGAAAAATAAGCACGATTTGGATAGGACCATGAAATTCAGCATGTCTCAGACTTTTCCACCAAAGCACCCGTATCAGAACACAGCTCCAGGAACCAGGCAAAATATCCTGATGTAAGCTGCTATAAGTCTAAACTTTTTAAAAAATATTTTAATTTTGTATTGCATTTGTATTATTTCATTTTAAAATTGCTATGAATTGTATGTTATATTCTATAACTTGTGCATTTATTATAAAAATTTTTTACATCTTGTCTGTGGAGTAAAATGAGCACTCTGGGAAGATGCATAATATTTATTCTGAGGCTTCATGTAAACTCCCAACTGAGAAACACAGCATTATAAATACAGGCTATTTGAGTATTTTCGTTGTATATTCTTACCTCCATTGTAGGTGGAGTCTTTCTTTTTCTTCTAATCCAAGCTAGAAAGACAAATAATATTTAAATGTAAATTTTGGTAATTTGCACAAACATTTTACTTATTCACGCATAAAGCAAATATTTACTGAGCACCTGTTACATGTTGTTTTAGGCACTGGACATGTAAGAAGGAACTAAACATGAACTTTCTCCTCTCCTGCAGCATATATACTGGTGAAGGGGAACAGAAAACAAACACACAAATATATGATGTCAGGTAATGATTTGTTCCTGAAAAAATACAACAGCATAGGGAGTTCAATAAAGAAAGGCAGTTCCATTTCTAAAATCAGACCTAATAATTATCTGAATTCACCTGAGTGCTCAGTGCTTTGTAGCAACAGGAAGGGAGTGGGCCAGCTGCCTCAGGGGAAGTATATATGAATCACATGGAAGATGATGTTTAGGAGAGTAGAATCAGATTTTCTGGGTTCAAATCTCAACTTCATCCCTTACTGGCTGTGTCACTGGGGGGGAACTACTTAATTTTGTAAGCATCAGATTTCCAATCTATATAATTTAAATTATAATAATACCTACATTTAAAAGTTGTTGTGAAAAGTATATGAAATTATATATAAAATTTTTTAGCTCAGAGCCTGGTATACAGTAAGCATTAAGTCTAAGTTAATATTATTATCAACTATTTTTATCACTATAATTCAATAAACCTATATATTTTAAAATAGACTAGAAAACCTTAAGTGCAATACTATTAGCTAGGACTATCAGAATATATAAAGAAAATATCCTTATACGGTAGAAATTTGGTCTTTAAAAAGGAGAAAACTGATCACTTTAATTGATTTAATTTTCCTTACAAAATTGTGAAGTATCCTTATTTAGTAGAGAAATTACATTCTCAAATTTATATACTAAGGGTAGCATGTGAGTGTAGATTTGACCCTGTTTCCAGCTCCAAAAGCTATCCATATTCTACTAAGCTGTCTCACAAATTTCAGCAAGCAACATGCAAAGAACACAAAACTAGGAAGAATAGGTTGCAACCTTAATTACAAGTCATAAAATAAGAATTGGTGACCCCATTTTACAGTATGAGAAACTGAGGTTCACAAAGATTAAGTAATCCACATAAACTCAACAGCCTGGGAATCAACCTCTTGTTAAAATGGCTCTAAAATTCGATCTCTGTCTGTTTACCACCTACCTTCCCATCAGACCAGCTCCACCAGCCTGCCTTTTGTCACCCAAGTACTAGCACCAGGCACAAACTGTCCTCTAGACAAGCCAAGTACTGAATGGTTGTAGGTGTATAGTGAGCAACATTCAACTGTAGGCCTTGCACTGATCCCGTATAAGTATTTTTAATATAGTTCCAGAGTTTTACCTTCTCTACTCTGACTTCTGAGTTTCTAACCCTGTTTTCTCTGCATTCTTTCTTTTTTGTTTTAGTGGGTTTTTATTTTTTTAACATTTATTAATTTTTGAGAGACAGAGAGAGGCAGAGTGTGAGCGGGGTAGGGACAGAGAGGGAGACACAGAAATCCAAAGCAGGCTCCAGGCTCTGAGCTGTCAGCACAGAGCCTAACACAGGGATCAAACTCACGGACCGCGAGATCATGACCTGAGGTAAAGTAGGATACTTGACAGACTGAGCCACCCAGGGGCCACTGCATTCTCTTTCTCATTAGCTACCACTCCTATTTGGTCCATTTCCAGTCACAACTTGTATAGATTTTATATTCCTTGTTAAGATTCTAAGGTTGTTGGTAGCAAGATGTATCCATGGGAGATTTATTTTTCTACCACATGAATGCCTCAAAAGAGTAGGTTCTTAATACAGCTGTGGAATGAATACTTGCACTATAAAATACTTCCACTACACAAATATTTGTTGTAATGGGATTTTTACCTGCGTTAGAAAATCCAGCTTAGCAATAGCAAGATTCCTCTGTGCAATCAAGGAAATGAGTCCTTTATGGAATTTTCAACTGCCTTTTTATGGTCAAAATAAAAGTTACTTAGCTTTATTCATGGGCATTTCTCCCCCTAGGATACAGGCTTCTTTTAAAACAATTCAATATAAGCCATATACCTCTATAAGCTTTTAAGCAGTAAATCTTCAGTTTTAAATGAGATTGAAAGTTAGTTAAGAAAAATCAAATGCTAGGGCAGGGTCGGCAAATTATACAACCTGTGAGCCAAATTTAGCCTATAACTTGTTTTACATTTTTAAATGGTTGAAAAAAATATCAAGGGAAGAATAGTATTTCAAGACACATAAAAATTACATAGAATTTAAATTTCACTGTCAGTACATAAGGTTCTACTGGAACATAGCCACACTTGTAGAGTCCACAAAGGCTATAAAATATTTATCATTTGGCCAACCGCTTATTGCCAACCCAATAAGTACAAGCCTTGTATCAAGAACTATCTATCCTGATTCAAAAACACTTGCACAATATCTAAAATAAAAATCATTATTAACTATTACACTTTTTACTAATGAACACCATGTACTCGAGAGTCTGTGAACATAAACTGTTGGCGTTAGATCATGCTGGAAAGTATCACGGCACAATGCATACTTAACTTTATCACCACAAGAAAAACAACTTAAAACAGCAAACTGTCTTATCAACAAACTCATAAAACGACATTTCCCGTTTCTTTGTAAGGTTAAAATAAGAAATATATGTCAAGAGAATTACTACATAATTTTCAAAAAATCCCAAGATAAATTAATATATCTAGTAAACACTGATATATGTTTTCTAAAGTTTGTTTTGTAGAAGTTTATAAAATTCATGCATAGAAGAATGCACTATAACTCAGGTAATATATTATTAAGTACTGCCTAGAATAGTCACCCTCATGGGACACACTATTCTCTAAGGAAAGATATAGGACTTCCTTTAGCTTTGTTTTAAATGGCTCAAGAAAAAAGGTCTTTGTTTTATCTAGATAAATAAATGCAATTGCTGGGATAAATTTGTGTAATTCTACAATAACCAGATACTTCAAATGTTCTTGAGATGATGGTTGATGACCGTTTGCTGCTACGTATCCAATAAAGGCTACAGCTGGAAATATTCAATGTGAAAACTCATTTATATAATCATCCCTAACTTTCCCAATCACTATATGCAATAAAGGAAATATCCTGCTGAAGGTTGGCAAGGGTTAGAAAGAGGAAGAATAAAAATAAGCATTAATATCAAATCATTACATTTCTTTTTTTTTTTTTATCCTCCTAACAATCTGGAACTGAACCTCTATCCAATTATAAATTATATAATGATTTTGCCATTGCTAATTATATCTGTATGGTGCATTCTGTATCAGTCTTCATTATAATGTAACCATTGTTTGAACAGAATTTAGCAAGATAACTGGACAGTTTATGTCTTAAGATCCTAGCATTCTTTCATCAGTGTTCATCTGCATTCTCATTAGTATGCATGAGATTTTCATTGAACTTTAATACTCTTATTGGAACATAATACACTATAATAAGCGTAAAAGTGAGCATGCAAATTAAAGTTCCCATTAATCACTAAAAGACTCTAGAAAAAGCAAGCAGGAAAATACTTCGCGAAGCATATATTTCTCAAATTTCTATAAGCACTGGAAACGGCTAATACACTTTTAGAAGCAGTACCAACAGGGGTTCAGGTAAATGTGACATTTATCACTAGATTCAGGAGGTGACCGTTCAGAACTAAAATTACGGAAAGCTTGTGAGGAGTCTGTATCCAAAAGATATTACATTAGAAAAATGTGTTGTTTAATTTGTTCAAGGAAAAGAGAACACTATAATAAGCCCTCATCTTTTAAAAACTGATCTTTGTCAGTTCTGGGTGTATATACATTATTAAAAAAAAAACTATAAAAACAAGACTCTGTACTTTTTAAATGTGAAAATTCTTTAAATGATATATTATGAAATGAGTCACTTTCTGATTACTGACTCAAGCATATCTTAAAGATGATATTAGATTTAATTGGTATATTTAAGTTAAAAATTTTGTGATGCTCAAGCCTATTACCATTCTTTTTCCTTTAAAAAAATTTTTTTTAAATGCTTTATTTATTTTTGAGAGAGAGATAGAGACAGCATGAGCAGGGGAGGGTCAGAGAGACAGGGAGACACAGAATCCAAAGACAGGCTCCAGGCTCTGAGTTAGCTGTCAGCACAGAGCCCGACGCAGGGCTTGAACCCATGAACCGTGAGATCATGACCTGAGCTGAAGTCGGACGCTTAACTGACTGAGCCACCCAGGTGCCCCTACAATTCTTTTTCCTTAATCCACTTTAGTTTGATATAATTTATAAACAGTACAGTGAAACCATTTTAGGTGTGAAATTCCATGAATTCTGAAAAACGTATAGAACGTTCTAACCAGCACCACAATTAGTATATAGAATGTTTCCATCACTGGCAAGTTTCCTAATCTCTGACCACACGCAAACGCCCACCCTAATCCATCCACAGCCCCCAGGTAGTGCTACACTTTCTGTCACTGTTGATGAGTTCTGTCTTATTTACAATTTCATATAAATGGAATTTTACAGTATGCAGTCTTTTGCACCTATCTTATTTTACTCAACATAAGGTTGTTAAAGTTCATCCATGTAACTGTGTGCAGAGAACAGACTCTTAAGGTGTCCTCCACAACTCCTATTTCTTCATGTCCACACCTTTGTATGGCCTCTTCCTCCTGAGTGAAGGCAGGTCCTATGACTTACTTCTAACTATGATAAGAGGGCAAAAGTGATGGGACATCTATGAGTGAATGATTACGTTAGACGAGATTATAGCATCCATTTGCTGGAGTCTCTCCCTTGCTGGCTGTAAGAGAAAAGGTGGCATATTGGAGAATCCCATGTGGCAAGGAACTTCCAGTGACCTGTAGGAGCATTAAGTGACCTCTAGTGGTCAGCATCAAGTGAAAAACTGAAGCTCACAGTACTATAGTTGCAAGGAGCTGAATTCTATGAACAACCATACATGTGGAACAATGGATCCTTTCACACTCAAACCTCCAGATGGGAATGCAGTCCTGGACACCTTGATTGCAGTCTATGTGAGACCCTAAGTAGAAAACCCATCTAGGCCTGGACTCATGACCACAAGAAATGGAGATGATAAATGTGTAGTGTTTTTAGCTACGTTTCTGGTAATACTGATGCAGAGCAATTTAGAAAAAAAATACAGTGAGCACAGCAGCACTTCATTCTTTTTATTTCTGTGTAGTATTCCACTATATGGAAAAGGACAATGTGTTTATCTACTCACTTTTTGTTGGGTGTTTGGGGAGGTTTCAAATTTGAGCTTTTATGAATAAAGCTACCATGAAAACTTTCCGTACAAGGGTTTGGGTAGACCATGTTTTTATATCTCTGAGTTAACACCCAGCAGATTTCCAGGTTATAGGGTAAGAGTATGTTCAAATTTATAAAGAATAAGCTGTTTCCTAAAGTAGTTGTACCATTTACACATCAGCCAAACATTTATGTAAGTTTCAGGTGCTTTACATCTTCATTAACACTTTGTATTGCTAATCTTTTAAATTCTAACTAGCCAGTGATATGTAGTGGTATTTCACTATGGTTTTAATTTGCATTCCTTGATAACTAATGATTTTACATGTCTTCTTTTTAAATTCTGATGTTTGTCCTATTATTGAGTTGTAAGAGTTCTTTACCTATTCTGGACACAAGTTTTATGTCACATATGTATTGCAAATTTTCTCCTCATCCATCTTTTCATTTGTTCAGAGTTATCTGTTAAAAAAGAGAATTTAAAAATTTTTGATGAAGTCTAGCTTGTCATATTTTTTCTATTACATTTGGTGTCTTGTATAATTCTTTGACTATGCCATGATAGGTTTTGTCCAATGTTTTCTTTTAAAAACTTTAACTTTCCCATTTAGGTCTGTGATCAATTTCAAGTTACTTTTAGAGATAATAGAAGGTAAAGATCAAAGTTGATGTTTTTTTTTTTATATGGAAATCCAACTTTTAACACTAGTTGTTGAAAAGAATTTCCTTTTCTCGTTGAAAAGTCAAATGAACACATAAGTGCAGGAATACTTTTGGACTCTCAGTTAGATTCCGTTAATTTTATATCTATCCTTATGGTGGTATTATACTGTCTCAAAAAATGTAGCTTTTTTAAGTTAAATCCTCCAACCTTGTTCTTCTTTTTAAAAAGTGTTTTAGGCAGTATGGAGATTCCTCAGAAAGTCAAAAATAGAACTACTCTATGATCCAACAAGTACACTACTAGGTATTTACCCAAAGGATATAAAAATACTGACTCAAAGGCATACATGCACCCTGATGTTTTCAGCAGCATTATCAATAATTGACAAGTTATTGGAAGAGCATAAATATTCAACCACTAATGAATGCATAAAGATGTGGTATGTATACACAATGGAATATTACTCAGCCATCAAAACGAATAAAATCTTGCCATTTGCAAGGATATGCATGGAGCTAGAGTATTATGCTAGGCAAAATAAGTCAGAGAAAGACAAATATATTATTTCACTCACATGTAGAATTTAAAAAACAAAACAAATGAACTTTGGGGAAAAAAGAGAGGCAAATCAAAAGAGTCTTAACTACAGAGAAAAAACTGGTTACCAGGGGGTAGGTGGGCAGTGGGAGGAGTTACACAGGTGATGAGGATTAAAGAGGGCACTTGTTATGATGAGCACTGGCTGCTGTGTATAAATGATGAATCATTAAGTTGCACACCTGAAACTAATATTACATGGTATTTTAGCTAACTAGAATTTAAATAAAAATTTGAAAAGAATAAGAAGTGTTTTAGGTGTCCTGATCCTTTTACATTTTAATATAACATTTAGGATCAGCATGTTAATTTTAAAAAGAAAAAGTTCACTAGTATTCTGACTTGGAATGCACTAAATGTACAGATCAATTAGGAGGCAAATAACATCTTTTACTATTGACTTCTGAACCATGAAAACTGTGTTTATCTCCACTTATGCAGGTTTCCTTTAATTTCTCTTAGGAATGTGCTGCATTTTTCAATGTACAGGTTGTAGAGACATATTTTTATAACTTTATCCCTAAATACTTAGTGTTTTTAATGGCATTTTAGATGAGAGAATAAAAAATATCTGTGCCCCCATGTTCTCTGCAGCATTATTAGCAATAGCCAAGATATGGAAACAACCTAACTGTCCATGGATGGAAGAATGAAGAAACTATGGTGTGTGTGTGTATATATATACACATATATATATATATACACACATATATATAAATATGTATATATATACATAAATATGTGTATATATATATATGTATTTACAAGGGAATATTATTTAGTCTTACAAAGAAGAAAATCTTGTCATCTGTGACAATATCAGATGAATCTGGAAGATATGGTAGGTGAAATAAGCTCGATATGGAAAGAAAAATACTACATGATCTCATTTTTATGTGGAATGTAGGTGTCTACCAGGGGTGAGAGATGGGGAAAATGGGGAGGTGTAGATCTTTAAGTGTTAAACCAACTTATATTAGTGGTAAAAATTCCACATCATTATGGCATATTGTCCTTTTTATATACTATTGGATGCAATTTGCTGATATTTTACTAATGGTTTCTGCATCTACGATTATATGGGATATTGGTGTATAGTATTCTTTTCTTTACTGTTTCTGACAGGAGTTGGTATCATGGTAAACCTGTCCTCACAAAATGAGTAGATAAGCAAGTATTTCCACCTCCAACATTTCTGGCAAGAGAATATGACCTATCCAGGTGAATAAAATGGAAAAAAAAATGAATTCTACAATATCTCAGTGTAATGTTCTATATGTGTCAACTAGGTTAAACTGTTTGATATAAATAGTTGTTTTCTACATCATTCTTACAATTTCTACCTTTACATTGAGCTTTTAGACCATTGATATTTCCCATAATTATTTACATAATTAGGTTTAACTATAGATACTTGTACAGCCATGTTCACAGCAGCATTATCAATGGCCCAAAGGTGGAAATAATCCAAATGTCCATCGATGGATGAACAAATGAACAAAATGTGGTATATGGAGAAAATGGAATATTATTCAGCTTGAAAAAGGAATGAAATTTTGATAGATGCTAAAGCGTAAATAAACCTTGAAGACCTTATGCTAAGTGAAATAAGCCAGATTCAAAACAAATACTGATTCCATTTATATGAGATACCTAAAGTACTCAAATTCATAGACAAAGAAAGTAGAATGGTGGTTGTCAGACACAGTTGGGATTGGGAAGTTACTGTTTCATGGATAAAGAGTTTCAGTTTAGGCAGATGAAAAGTTCTGGAGATGATGTTGATATTGTACAACAGTGTAAATGTGCCTAAAGCCACTGAGCTATGCACTTAGAAATGGCAAAAATGGAACTTTAAGACATATATCTTTTATCACAATAAAAAACCGAGAGATAATAAAAGAAAATCAATCAATGTAATCAACTATATTAACAGAATAAAGAATAACCATAAAATTCAACTTAAATGCAGGGGAAAAAATGACAAAATCCAACACCATTCATGATAAAAACTCCCAGAAATCTAGGAAGCAAAGAGAGCTCCCTTGATCTGATGGAAGGCATCTATATAAAAATTTCTAGCAAACATTAAATTTAATAGTGAGAAACTGAATGCTTTCCCTATAAGTTAAAAAAAAAAAAAGGCAAGACCGTTCACTTTCACTATTTCTTTATTTTTTGAAATGTTCATTTGGAAACAGAGAAATAGAGAGCGAGCAGTGGAGGGGCAGAGAGACAGAGAGAGAGAGAGAATCCCAAACAGGCTCTACATTGTCAGGGTAGACGTGGGGCTTGAACTCATGAACCATGAGATCATGACCTGAGCTGAAACCAAGAGTTGGCTGCTTAACTGAATGAACCACCCAGGTGCCCCCACTTTCACTATTTCTAATCATCAATGGCATGGACGTCCTTGTCAGGAAAGCAAGGCAAGAAAAAAAAAATACATTAGAATAGAGGAAATAGAACACAAATTGTTTATGTACAGTAAACTAAAATAAATGAGTTTAGCAAAGTTGTGTAAAGTACACAATTGATATACAAAAATCAATTGTATTTCTATGTATTATAAATGAATAATGTGAAACTGAAATAAAAAGCAGTTAGCAATAGCCCCTGAAAATTAACATTTAGTAACAGCTGCTGTAATGTGTGCAGCTTTCATGTGTGTCCAATGGCAGCGTCTGTCTGTGCCTTGCCTCCAGATCCTGCTATCCCCATAAACATGTAGCTGACGAATAAAGTTGGAATCACAGTGCAATATCATTTTATTTGAAATAAGTTGATTTCCTGTGTTCTTTAATGAATAAATGCTAAGCTTTCTAGTATTAAAAAAGGAGTACTTAAGTTTTAATTTAATAAAATATCGGCAAGATCTCTAAGCTAAAAATTGCAGATGAAAAAATGAATGAAGACCTAAGGAGAGAATATGCTGGGTTCATTGAAGGCTCAATCCTTTTCAAACTGATCTATAAATTCAATGAATTCCCAACCAAAATCCTGGAAAGATTTTTTTTGAGTAGTAATTGATAAGCTGATACTAAAAGTCATATATAATGACACAGGGCCCAAAGTACCCAAAACAATTTTGAAAAAGAGAATTCAAATTACTTATTTCAAGACTTACTACAGAGTCTCAGTAATCAAGACCGTGTGGCATTGAGAAAAGGACAGACATAGATCCATGGACAGAAGAGAGAATACAGAAATAGACCACACCTACAAAGACAACTGATATTTGACAAAGGTGCAAAAACAGTGAGAAAAGATGGTCATTTCAAAACTAGTGCTGGGAGAGTAATCAAAAATATAAAGACAGAGTATAATGATGGTTGCCAGGGGCTGGGTAAGGGTAAGGAAGAATGGGAGAATTATTGTTTAATGGTATAGAGCTGGTTTTACAAGATGAAAAAGAGTTATGGAGATAGATGATAGTAGTGGCTACACAATAAGGCCAGTGTATTTAATATCACTAAAATGTACACTTAAAAATGGTTAAGATGGTTTATTTTATGTGATGTGTACTTTAATACAATCAAAAATAGCACTGGATAAAAGTAGATGTCCATATAAATGAAATTGTATCTATACCATTCACAAAAACAGACTCAAAATGGGTCTCTGATGCAGAAGTAAAGCCCCAAACTGTAAAATTTTAGAAGAACACACAGGAGGAAATATTCATGACCTTGCTTAAGCAAAAATTTCTTATAACACCACAATGATGATACAGAGAAGGAAAAAAATGATCAATTGGACTTCATTACAATTATGAATGTGTGCTCTCCAACAGGTACTGTCAAAAGAATCGAAAGACAAGCCCCAGGCTGGGAAGAAAGCATTTGCAAATCACATATATGTGGAATTGTATCAAGTATATATAAGGAACCCTCAAAGATAAACAATTAGGTGAAAAAACCCCAAGCAAATAAAAAATTTGTGGGTAAAAAGATATGAACAAACACTATAGCAAAGAAGATATACAAATGGCAAATATCATGAAAAGATGATCAGCATGACCAGTCACTACAGAAATAAAAATTAAAACCATGGTGAGACACCAGAACACCAATATATTGACACTGACAACACTAATGGCTAGGGAAGATGAGGACCCTCTGTAGTTCTCCATACAGTACTAATGGAAAGCTAAATGTTATAGGCATAAAACCAGTTAGGAGTTTAAGTTGAATTTATTCTTATCACATAACTAGAAATGCCACCTCAAGGTAGTTACCTGAATGAAACGAAAATTCATGTTCATATATTTATACCTAAATAGGAATATTAATATATATATAATTATAAATAATTGCTTCACTTATAATTGCTATAAAGTGTAAACAACCCAAATGTCCTGAAGCTGGTAAATGGATAAGTTGGTATATCAATATGATAAAATTCTACTCAGCAATAATAAGGAATAAACTGCTGATTCATGCAAACATATAAATGAATTTCAAATGCATTAAGTGAATTGAAAGAAAGCTGCCTTCTGATTCTAGCCAAGATGGAGAGCAAGAGGGACATGAAACAACAATTTTCAAGACAGTGGACATCAAATAATGAAATACAGTGATCTCTTCAGAATGTTAAAAACATACAAAGGTTACCCTTACAATTACCTTACTGTTTTGAGAGTTTCCAGTATGGGGGAAGGGTGGGGATCCTGCTAAAATCTACAACACTACCTATGTTATGGATATGGAGCTGGAAGTTTAGGGAGACCAAGGTGACTAAAATTCACAGGACAGATGATTAGACAGGAGGCAGCTTCCAAGACAGCAAACTCTGGATATTGATGGGGGGCTGCTATCAAGTATTCAGTAGAGTACTAATGAGTTCATGTGAGTAAGAAACTTCTAAGACCAGGAAAAGGACCACCTGAAAAGATCAGAAGGAAAAGTATTCATATTTCACACAGAAGCAAGAATAATGTTAATTTCCATCACCCATAGTGGAAAACCTCATAATTGACGGGGAAGAGGAGAGTGCTCAGCAATGACTTGCATCAAAAATGCAGAATTATTAGTTCTAGATTAAATTCTGTTCCAGTCCCACCTAACAAATCTTAAAAGATTATCCCTCAAAGGATCAAACTGTTTCCAACTAACTTAACTGTGTCTCAGAACAAAGCTCAATAATAAAGATAGGAATATAAAAATATCTAGTATTCAACCAGGTAAAAATTTAATATGTCTGACATTCAATCAGAAATTGCAAGGCAAACAAAGAAGTAGAAAAATACTTCCCATCGTGAAGAGAAAAAAAAAATCAACTAACCAAAACCAACTAAAAACAGATACAGATGGTAGAATTAGCAGGCAAGAACATTAAAACAGTTATAACTGTACTCCATATGTTCAAAAAGTGAGAGGACAGATTGAAGAGGTTAGGTAGAGACATGCAGGATATAAAACAGACCCATACCAAATTTGTTGAAATGAAAACTACAATGTCTGAAATGAGGAATACTCTGGATGGATTGGTGTAGGAATCTGACACTGTAAAAGAAAAGATTAGGGAACTTGAAGATACAGCAAGAGAAGCCATACAAAATGAAACTCAAAAAGAAAAAGCCGCCACAAATGAAGAGAGCATTTGTGAACTTTGAGACAATTTCAAATAACCTAAATTGTAAATGGTATCCCCAAAAGGAAGGATGGAAAGATACTCAAAGAAAAGTATTTGAAGAATAATTGCTACAATTTTTCTAAATTTAAACAAAACTATAAATCCACAGCCTTACTAAGAAGCTCATGAAACTTGAAGCACAAAAGAGACTATATGATGGTACATCATAATCAAATGGCTGAAAAACAGTTTAAAAAAGAATAACTTGGGGCACCTAGGTGGCTTAGTGGGTTAAGCATCCGACTTCATCTCAAGTCATGATCTCATGGTCTGTGGGTTCGAGCCCCACATCAGGCTCTGTGCTGACAGCTTAGAGCCCGGGGCCTGCTTCAGATTCTGTGTCTCCCTTTCTCTCTGCCCCTCCCCTGCTCTCTCTCTCTCTCTCTCTCAAAAAGAAACATTAAAAAAAAAAAAAAGAATAACTTGTAAACAGCCAGTAGAAAAAAAATATATGTTACATACAATGGGATAAAGAAAAGCAGGACAATAGATTTCTCAACAAAAAAACCATGAAAAGTATCTTTAAACTACTCAAAGGCGGGGACGGGGGGGAACCCAACATAGAATATTAGAGACAGAGAAATATCTTTTTTTTAAATACTTCATTTTTAAAGTAATCTCTATACCCAATATGAGGCTTGAACCCTCAACCCCAAGATCAAGAGTCACATACCCCACCAACCAAGTGAGCCAGCATCCCACCAGAGAAATACTTTTAAAAATATATTTCAGACATATGAAAGCTGAGAGAATTTAATGGCTGTAGACTCACAATAAAGAAATGTTAAAATAAGTCTTAGACACTAAAGGAAAATGACTGCAGATAGAAATCAGGGTTTACAAAAAGGAATAAAGAGCATTAGAAATAGTAACAATATGAATTAAATATGTCATATTTTTTATTGATTGAATCTATCTAAATCTATCTAGTTCACTATTTAAATAAAAATAATGATGTTGTGTGTAGTTTGTAACATGTAGAACTAAAATATATGACAACAACAGAAATCTTAGAAAGGAGAAACAGCAGTACACCTTTGTAAGGTTCTTCTACTCTTTATGAAGTGGAAATATCACATAAAGAAAGATATGGCCAAGATATGGTCTATAAAACCAAAACAGCCAACCAAGTAACAAAACAGAGATACAGTTGATGACTCACAGTTGGAAATAAAACTGAATCATAAACAATACTCAATACTAATATATTAGTTTCCTTATTAGTTTCAGGGCTGTTGAAGCAAAGTAAAGTGTTAATTATTCAGTGGCAATTAAACAATAGGAATTTGTTTTTATTTTTTCACAATCCTGGAAGATAGAAGTCTAAGATCAAGGTGTTAGCAAGGTCAGTCTCTTCTGAGGTTTCTCCCCTCAGCTTACAGATGGCTGTCTTTTCCATGTGTCTTCACATGTTCTTACCTCTGTATATGTCTGTGTCCTAATCCCCTCTTCTTACAAGGATGCCAGTCATATTGGATTAAGACCCAGCCTAATAACCTTACTTCAACTTAATTACCTCTTTGAAGACCCTATCTCCAAATACAGTCTCCAAACACAGTGTGAGATGCTGGGTTTAAGGTTTCAACATAGAATTTGGAGGGACACAATTCAGCCATAACAATTAGGAATGAGAGCTGTGACATCACTATAGATTGTAAAGATATTAAAAGGATAATAAGAACATATTATGGTTAGTTTCATGCGAAAAAATTTGGAAACTTAGATGAAATAGACCGACTCTTTGAAAGAAACAAGCTGCCAAAGACCATTCAAGAAGATACAGACATCCTGAATATCCTCAATCTAATAAAGAAATTTAATTTGTAGTTGAAAACTCCAGGCCCGGATGGCTTCAATAGTGAAGCCTGTCAAATATTTTTTAAAAATAATTTTAACTCAGGGCACCTGGGTGGCTTAGTCGGTTAAGTGTCCAACTTTGGCTCAGGTCATGATCTCACAGTTCATGGGTTTGAGCCCTGTGTCGGGCTCTGTGCTGACAGCTCAGAGCCTGGAGCCTGCTTCATATTCTGTGTCTCCTTCTCTTTCTGCCCCTCCCACACTTGTGCTTGCATTCTCTCTCTCTCTCTCTCTCAAAATAAACATTAAAAAATCTAAAAATAGTTTTAATTCTACAAAAAGTTTTGCAGAATATTGAAGAAGTATACCCAAACTAATTTCATGAGATCAGCATTGCCCTGACACCAAAACCAAGCAGACATTACAAGAAAAAAAAAAATTAACCAATATAACTCAAGAACACACATGTAAAAACATTAAGCAAAGTTTAGATAAATCTATCAATAATATATAAAAAGAATACTATATCAGGACCAAGGCAAGAATGTCCATTTTAATTCCTTCTAATCAACAGTATACTGGTAGTCCTAGTCAGTGCAAACAGGTAAGATTAAAAATTTAAAGGCATCCAGATTGGAAAGAAAGAAAAAATGTTTTTAATTACAGACAACATGATCTTCTATGTAAAAAATCTGATGAAATTGACAAAAAGGCTACTGTAATTAATAATTGAGCTTAGCAAAGTCATAGCATATAAGATAAATATACATATACCTATTGTATATTTACATAATAATGAACAATCAAAAATTGACATTAAAAGTTATCATTTACAATAGCATAAAAATACGTACTTAGGAATTATACTGACAAAAGATGTACAATATCTGTATGATAAAAACAACAAACAGTGATAAGAGAAATTAAAGAAGGCCTAAATTAAATAAAGGGAAATGTAATGTCCAGACATCAGAAGTTCTTTGCAAATTCATCTATATGTAGGTTCAACACAATCCCAACCAATATCCTAGGAGGAATTTTTGCAAAAATTAACAAGATCACTTTAAAATGCATTTGAAAATGCAAAGGACATAGGATAGCCAAAACATCTTCAAAAAAGAAGAACTAGGTTGTAAGACTAACATTACCTTATATCAAGACCTATAAAGATAAAATTATCAAGGAACTGAGGCCCTCAGTCAAACAGCCAGGAAGGACTTGAAGCCGGGCAATACCCATTTGAGTGAGTGTGGAAGTAGATCTTCTAGGGCCTAACAATAGCCACGTGAATGAGCTTCAAAGCGGATGATTCCTGAGAGGAGTCTTGGGATGACTGCAGCCCAGGTCAACACACTGATTGCAGCCTTGTGAGACACACCGAGTAAGAAGATTCACATAAGCCATGCCTAGAATCCTGATCCATAGAAACTGTGAGATAATAAATGTTATTTTAGGTCTTTAACTTATGGGGTAATTTGTTATGCAGCAGTGGATCACTAATACATATGGCTATCCTATCATCTGATGAAGACCAGCAAGAGCTATCAGTAATTCCCAGCCAAACAATCTGGCTCAACAGTAGGTCCAGATGCTGGACTGGGGCGTTAGTTGATTAGAGACATTCTAGAGTCATGTAATCATAGAACATCAGAGATAGAAAGAGCCTTTTAATTTTACAGATGAAAAACAGAGAGGCAAAACGATTTGCCCAAAAGGATCAAGGACCTAGGTCTTCTGATGCTGGGATGAGAATAATATTATGTCCTGGTCATTATTTTATGAAGCGCACTTTGGAAATGTTTGGTAGAGAATCCCTGTAACCTGAGAAAGCATGTTACTGTTAACATCAAACAAGCTTAAACTTACCAAAAACAACAACAACAAAACAAAACTGGAAGCTAAAATGTCATCTAAATTATGCGGATAGAGATTTTGAGAGGCTCTGTGTAAGAACTATCCATCAAGCCATGGATGAAACTCAAAAGTTTCCCTGAGACTGTAAGGAAACTCACCATCACATCTATGTACCTATCTGCATCCATGGCCTTATACTCTACTTTCCTGCTATTACAACTGATGAACTTTCCATCCTCTTGTCAAAGGCCAACTCTTTCACATGTGTACTAGACTCTGTCTCACCTTGCCTCTCAAGGTCACTCTCTCTTGCATTATTAATGCTTCCTTTTTGATTGGATCTTCCCCATCACTATTTGAAAATTTGGTTACTTCTCTGAATAGCCAAAACAATCCTGAAAAAAAAAACTAAGTCTGGAGGCATCACAATGCTGGGCTTCAAGATGTATTACAAAGCTGTAAACATCAAGACAGTATGATACTGGCACAAAAACAGAAACATAGATCAATGCGACAGAACAGAGAATCCAGAAATGGACTCACAAACATATGGCCAACTAATCTCTGACAAAGCAGGAAAAAAATATCAGGTGAAAAAAGACAGTCTCTTCAGCAAATGATGCTGGGAAAACTGGATAGTAACATGCAGAACAATGAATCGGGACCACTTTCATATACCATACACAAAAATAAGCTTGAAATGGATAAAAGACCTAAATATAAGACAGGAAGCCATTAAAATCCTAGAGGAGAAAACAGGCAAGAATCTCTTTGACCTCAGCCTCAGCAATTTCTTACTTGACATGTCTCTGGAGTCAAGGGAAACAAAAGCAAAAATAAACTTATTGGGATTTTATCAAGATAAAAAAACTTTTGCACCGTGAAGGAAACAATCAGCAAAACTAAAAGGCAGTGCCTACGGAATGGGAGAAGATATATGCAAATGACATACCAGATAAAGGGTTAGTATCCAAAGTCTATAAAGAACTTATCAAACTCAAATAATCCAGTGAAGAAATGGGCAAAATACAACAGACACTTTTTGAAAGAAGACATCCAGATGGCTCGCAGACACATGAAAAAATGCTCAACAACACTCATCAGGGAAATAAAAATCGAAACAACAATGAGATACCACTTCATACCTGTCAGAATGGCTACAATGAACAACTCAGGCAACAACAGATGTTGGCAAGGAT
The DNA here is from genome assembly GCF_003009895.1 of Hyaena hyaena. Classification (NCBI taxonomy): domain Eukaryota; kingdom Metazoa; phylum Chordata; class Mammalia; order Carnivora; family Hyaenidae; genus Hyaena; species Hyaena hyaena. Next base: position 91,300 of record NW_024082538.1, read on the forward strand.
GTGGAGAAAGAGGATTCCTTTTGCATACCTGGTAGGAATGCAAACTGGTGTAACCACTCTGGAAAAGAGTATGGAGGCTCCTCAAAAAATTAAAAATAGAATTACTCTACGACCCAGCAGTTGCACTACTAGGTATTTATCTAAAGGATACACCCCAATGTTTATAGCAGTGTTATCAACAAAACTCCAAAATATAGACTAAGCCCAAATGTTCATTGACGAATGAATGAATAAAGAAGTATATATATATATATATATACATACACTTGGCAATGAAACAGAATGAAACCTTGCCATTTGCAATAACACCGATGGAACTAGAGTGTATTATGTTAAGTGAAACAAGTCCATCAGAGAAAGACAAATATATGATTTCAATCATATGTGGAATTTAAGATACAAAACAGATAAACATAAGGGAAGGGAGCAAAAATAATATAAAAACAGAGAGGGAAACAAATTGTAAAAGACTCTTAAATACAGAGAATGAACCAAGGGTTGCTAGCAGGGTACTGGGGGTGAGGGGCTACAAAGGTGAGGGGCATTAAGGAGGACACCTGTTGAGATGAGCACTGGGTGTTATATGTAAGTGATGAATCACTAAATTCTATTCCTGGAAAAAAAAATTCGGTTACTTCTGCTATCTTTAAAACACGACAAAACCTAGGGACACCCAAGGAGCTCAGGCAGTTAAGCATATGACTTAGGTTCAGGTCATGATCTCACAGTTCCTGAGTCCAGTCCTGCATCAGGCTCTCTACTGTCAGCATGGAACCCATTTTGGATCCTCTGTTCCTTCTCTTTCTGTCCCTCCCCAACTTGTGTGTGCTCTTTCTCTCAAAAATAAATATCAAAAAAATTTTTAAACAATAAAACATAAATTTCCTCTCTTTACATTCCTACCCAGGGTCTGCCTCAATACTCATTCCCTTTCTTTTGCAGATAAATTCCTCATAAGCACTGTCTATACTCACTCCCTCTAAATATTCCTTGGCCATCCTTTTTTTTTCTTTTAATCAGGCTTTTGTTCTTAACACTCTACACACTATTTTTTTTTTTTTTTTTTTTGGCAGGATCATGGACTTCCTTGTTCCTAAAGCGAAGAGTTAATTCTCAGTCTTCATTTAATGGTTGAATCCTTCTTCCTTCTTGAAAATTAGCTTCCAGGACATGAAACTTTTCCTTCTCTCTTTCTCTCTTTCTCTCCTTCTCTCCTTCTGTCCTCTGCTTCTTTCCTTCTTTCCCCTATTCTGGTTGCTTCTTTCTTGTCTTCACCATCTGTAAACCCTGGAGCAGTCAAGAGGACAGTCTCTGAACTTCACATCTTCTCTTTATCTCATTCCCTTTGTTAACTCATCCAGTCTCCCAGGTTTAAATACCATTTGTTAGCTGTCAACTCCCATATTTTGTCTCCAGCTCAAACTTTTCCACTAAATTCTCAGCTTACATACAACTTAAGATCTCTCCTTTGATGTCTAATAGATATCTCAAACTTAACATTTCCAAAATTGATCTCATTTCCCCCCTAAACTTGCTCCTCCCACAGTAATGCCCTCAGAATCAAGAGCATGGAAAAACAGTCCATTTTCCCAGGTGAGACCAAAAGCTTAATAGGCATCTCTGACTCCATTCCATATCCAATCTATCAGTAAATCCCACTGGGTCTGCTTTTACAAGATCCAGAATATGACTACTTCCCACTCCACTGCTACTCTGGTTCAAGTCACAATTACTCCCTGCCTAAATTATTAGGAGAGCCTTCTGTCTCTAACTTTTGCCTGTGCCCTCTTAAGTCTCTGCAGTGTAGCAGCCAGAGTGAGGCTGCTAAATACAACAAAGCATATGACTACTCTTTCCAAAACCTTCCATGGCATTCAATCTCACTCAGAGTAAAAGCCAGGGTCCTGAAATTATCTATAAGGTGCTACAAGACTGGGTATACTGTTACTTTTCTAACTTCATTTATTAATTTCCCTCTGATTTTATTCCAATCATACTGGCTTCCTTGCTATTCATTAAACCTATGAGTTTATGTTCCTGCCTCAGGGCTTTGGTACTCACTCTCCAGAAATACCCCTCCACTACTTCTCTGCATCCGCAGCTCCTTCTTCTGCCTTTATTCCAAGTCATTACCTCAGCAATGCCTTTTCATTACACTATTTAAAACTGCATAACTCTCCCCAACGCTCCCTATTTCCTCTTCCCTGTTTTATTTTCTGTGGCCATTAACATACTACATAGTTATCTGTCTGGTTTACTGTCTTTCTCCCACCTACTCTCCCAGTCCAGAAAGTAAACTCCATGAATACAGAGGTCCTCCACAGATATTTACTAAAAGAATGAATGAAGGAAGAGGGCATCCATCTAATAGGTATCCCCCATACATTTTGAGGACCTCTACTATACTAATAATTGAGAAATATTCATCTGGATCTGAAAATACTTTAGATTCATTTGTTGACACTATTTACTTTAAAAGTTTTTTTTTCACTTTCCTTTCTTTTTTTTTAACATAGTTGTTGTATATTTATTTGATTTCACTTTACATTTTCATAGTATGGAATTATCTTTTACATTTAATTGATATGTACCACTATAAGAATGATTTTAGTTTAAGTGTTTGGTTGATACATTTGTGTTAAGGGTATGACTCACAGGATACTTATGCCGAATTACTGGATCAGGACAAAGCCATAAAAAGCATTAGACCTAGGGTGCCTGGATGGCTGAGCTGGTTAAGGGTCCGACTTTGGCTCAGGTCATGATCTAACGGTTCATGGGTTTGAGCTCTGTGTTGGGCTCTGTACTAAAAGCTCGTAGCCTAGAGCCTGCTTTGGATTCGGTATCTCCCTCTCTCTGTTGCTCCCTGGCCTGTGCTCTGTCTTAAGTCTCTCTCTCAAAAATAAAAATAAACATTAAAAAAAAATCATTAGAACTTCATTCTAATTCTCTGAAAGTCTCAAAGGTTTTGAAAAATAAGTCATTACCTGTTTATTTGCAACTCAATTTGTTTTTATAAACACTTTAATTCTATATCATTTTTTGAAAAAATGATAAAATAGACTCATAAAGAGGTATGGGCATTATTTAAGAATTGCAAAGGTAACATAACATTGGAAAGTCTGTTAAAAAATCTCATTTATTACTCCTAGAAGTTGTCAGTTTATATTCTACATTTCTTCAAATAGTCTCTGGTCTCTACCCATTTTTATGTTCTTTCCTCATAGTTCTAATATTTTCATAGCTTTTAAGGTAAAACAGAAAAGATGATTCCAAAGAAATATTTATGCTCACATACTGGCCTAAAAGTAACTTAATGGCTATAGTTACCACATGTAAAGTATGCTTCACCCACCAGAATGCAATAGGTCTATTGTTTGCAGTTTGTAGCCATATAACCTAAGCAATTTATCTAATCTTTCTAGACCTTAGACTCCCTATCTATTAAATGGGTAGATTTACCTGACAGGGATGTCTACCTGACAGGGTTGTTGTGATGCTTAAACTTTTAATGATTATAAACAATGGTACAATACCAGGTAGACAAGTAAATACTTGGTAAGTGATAAGTGATAAACGATAGATATTGGTGTAATCAGGAAAAAAAAAAAAAAGAGAGACAGATACTGGTATTCTAGTTAGGGCTCTTTTAGATGCAAATAACAAAAGCTAATTCAAGCTGGATTTCATGTACTCAATATATATTTACTGAGCACTTAGTATGTGCCAGGTACTAGGCAAAGAAATGGTAAGGGAAAAGGGGAAATTCAGAAAAAAAAAAAAAAAGGGAAAATTCAGATGTGGGGTGGCACTAATATTCAAAGGCAGATATGCAGCTGAACTTCATTCATAAAGAAATGAAATATATGACTAGAAACTTCCAGGAAACTTAGTAAATATTCTGTCTCACTATCTATTTTGTTTTGCAGACTGGTTTCCTTTTTCTTCTTAGTAGATAGCTCTTCCTGCAGCAAAGCTTAGATAGTAGATTGAAGATAACTAGCCACAATCATATGTTATTGTTCCAGCTATACTGAAAGACTGACTGCTACTGTTATATCTCACTTTGATCTCTTACCTTAATTCCAAAGTCCTGATAGGAATCAAGTGTTCATCCTTGTCTTTACAGGGTATGAGCTAACAGGGTCATGTTAAGCTGAGCAAATATTCCAGATGGTAACAGCAAGTATTATTCACAGTTTATAAAAGAGTAAACCAAGACTGAGAAGAATGAATTTACTTTCCCAAGTTCATACGGGTATTCCATGCCAGAAACAATATTTGAACTCTGGGGGATGTGCAACTGCACAGTCAGCACATGAAAGTGAGTGCCTCTTTCAATCTTCTATTGTAGGAGCTTCGCTTGGCTCACCCTAGTACCAATTCAGCTAATGTTTAAAAGATCCTTTCACTGTACATGTGTTTCCTTACTAAATAAACTGTGACACCTTCACAACGTTCAAAGAAATGCAATATCTTAAAAAAATTTCATGGATTCAGATTACTAAAGGTTTTGTAAAAAAAAAAAAAATAAACATCTAGTTATATCTGCTTCTGTTAATTTTGTATAAACAATTTGCCTTCCAGAAGATACTACTAAAAACACAAACTTACCTTCCCATTCGGTTGGGATATCCCCTACTTCATAGTCCACTTCTCTTTTATTTGCTGTTTCTACAATTCTTTTCTCTCGAATAGTTTGTCCTACAAAACAAAAGTGATTATCTTATTTTTATTTTTTATTTTTTTATGTCTTTATTTTATTTTGAGAGAGAGAGAGAAAGAGAGAGACAGAGACAAAGTGGGGGAGAGAGAGACAGAGATAGAGAGTAAGTGGGGGAGGGGCAGAGAGAGAGGGAGACACAGAATCTAAACAGCCTTTCTCTCTCTTTTTTTTTAAACAGCCTTTCTCTCTCTCTCTCTCTTTTTTTTTTTTTTAATTTATTTCTAGGAGAGAGAGAGAGACAGCGTGAGCAGGGGAGGGTCAGAGAGAGAGGGAGTCACAGACTGAAACAGGCTCCAGGCTCTGAGCTGGCAGTCAGCACAGAGCCCGACGCGGGGCTCAAACCCACGAGCCGCGAGATCATGACCTAAGCGAAAGTCGGATGCTTAACCGACTAAGCCACCCAGGCGCCCCGGAGACACAGAATCTAAAGCAGGCTCCAGGCTCCAAGATAACAGCATAGCGCCCGAAACGCATAAACCGTGAGATCATGACCTGAGCCAAAGTCAAACGCTTAACAGACTGAGCCACCCAGGCGCCCCTCTTATTTTTAAATGAAGTCATGACACAGCAGTTACTACAACTAATATTTTTTCTTTGGATATTGCACACATCCTCATACGGTAAAAGAACTATCAGGACAAAGAATAGATTGCATTTATAGTTAGTTATGTTAGAAAAAACAAATTCTAAACTTACTACAATTTTAAATTTCCTTCCATAGTATGCAAAATTAAATTTGGTAGAAGAAATCTAAATTCTTAAAAAAAAAAAAAAAAGAACCAATTAATCTAAGGGCACAAATGGAAAAAAAAATACACACAAAAAAAACATTTTGGTAATCAACAGTGTTCAACTCCTTTAAATTCTACAAGTATTTGTATTAGAGGTGCCAGTGGCTGCTGTGACTGCACAAGGGAACCACTACTCACACCCCCATTAAGTGTGTAACGAACCACAAGATCCTGCTGCCACCCTACCCCCACAGTACACTGGCAAACCCAAGGGAACCAACTCATGGGTTCAATTCTATGACCTGTGTAAGTGACTACCTCTTAATGGATCTAAATGAAGAAGGCAAAAACTCGGGAATTACGAGTGTGAGTTCATACTGGTGCAGGATGGTAGCAACGGAGAAACATGAAAGCAAATGGAGCATTAAAGAAAAAGGTGTAGAATAATCAGGGATGGGATGAGAATGCAATAGGCTTACTTTTCTCAATAATAAAAATTGATTAGCATGTGTTTTAAGTTCATATAAAAGATATATAACTATTTGGTATTTTCTTCTGTTCCCACAGTCTCAATTATATCCTTCAAAGCAGCTTTGTCAAACTGGTGGTTTCAAAACATGTTCCCTTCTCATTGAGCCTTTGAGTCTAGGGAAACCAGGTGAACTTGGTACTTCCCAAAAGTTAGGGAGTGTGCCTGCCTACTCAGGGAATGCAAGCTGAAACAGAGAAAACAATGTTGACTAACTATGAGGGGAGGAGCATGGCTTTACAATGATCACATTAGTCAGGGAGAGAGATCTGGGCTTTACAAAATACTATTTTGTCTTCCCACTCCAGGACCAACCTTAAACTATGCTAAATAGAGTAACATAATTAAACAAAATGACTTTATTGTAAATCTCTTCCTGAAATTCTACCAATTAAAAATTCCTTTAATTGCAGACCAAGTAAATTCCTGGGGGTAACTATGCAGGAGAATGGAAGACACAAAAGGATAGCCTGAGAAGAATGAAGGACTAGTGCTACTTCCTTTGCCTTCCTGATAATAAGTGAAAGGCTGAGATTTCATGCACAAGCCATCAATGGGCAATAACTCTGAAGTATGGGGTTAGGGAAATTCTGCCTTTCATTATGGACTACTGAATCAAGCTGATTTAACCCTAACACAGAGGTTTCCCAAGTTTTATAAAGAGGAGTAACCATTTGCTTACCTTCTCCAATAAATTATCAGTAGGTCATGTTAGGAGTAAAGTCCCTAGATTGTAGGGACAAGAGTCAGAGTAAAAGGAGCCTGTAACAATGACAGCTGCATTACTCTCATAGTAGAGGCTCAAAATATGTATATCTTTAATAAAATGCTATTTATATCTACATACATAAACATGTAATAACAAAAGTTATCATAAATTTAGCACAAACTAAAGTATGTTTACATGACAATTTTAAAAATGTTTGGGAGAATCAAAATACCTGTGCTTTCATATAGCTCTTATCTGAATATGAAGATATAACTTGTTAGTTAGCACTAACAAGTACAGAAATGAAAAATGTCATCTAAAACACAAAATGCTAAGAAATGGTCATCTGAAAGTAAGTGTGTGTTCTATAAGCTTTTATATGTACATCAAAAAATTTAGCACAGAGAAGAGAATAAAGACATTTACCAGTCTTAGTAGCACCACGAAAGGCATATATAATACAAGTATATTTCAATGTCTGTGATATAAAAATTAACATCCTATCTCTTATCTCTTAGGTCCATCAGCTTAAGTTCTCCCAAGATTTTTAAGAACCATAAATCATACATACTTATGTATAAATTAAAAGAAAGAGTAACACATGAGTTAGTTTAGCTAATTCCTTGATAACTGCTGAGAAAATCTTGTTTATAAATAGAAGACATCAAAGATGTATAAAAAAAATTAGACCTACAAAATAAGGCCAATAGTTTATTGAATAAATTTTTTGTAATCAGATATAAGTTTCTCCCCTGACATAAATTGTTTTAAAACCACTCCATTCTTTGTAATAAGTCCTAATTACATAATTTCTAAGAACTGGGAATGAAGGTTTTTCCTCTCACTAAGAAATTATGCACAAATTGTACATTACTCATACTAATATGCTTTAATACAACAGTTGTAAAGACAATCTTACTTATCACAGCAAAAAATGTCCACCCTTACAAACAGATCAAATTTAAGTACCTGGTCGGTGTAAAAAAAATTAGGATCTAATTTACATTTAAAAATTAATTTGATAACAAAAACATTAATCTAAAATATGTACTGGCTTAATAAATCCTAATGCAACAATAAACAATTGACACTGGTGCTCAATGAGTGTTATTATGTAAAACAAAGCATAGCTTTAATTATTTTTTAATTAATAGTAAAACAACAGATTCAATTAAAACAATCAAAACAAAAGTTTGAACCCAAGTAGATCATAATGGTCATTGGTATATGGACTTAAGACAGAACAAGTAACAATATCATTTTACAAACTTAAAAAATTATAAAACTAGCTGCCAACGACTTAAAGAAAATTGCCCTAGGACAGATTTCCTGTTCCTTTGTTTAGAAAAATATAAAACCTATTTGGTTAAAATAAAAAGAAAAGAAGAAACGGAAGATTCCCCAAACATCAGGTAGATGACAAGTTTAGGTAAAGGACAGACTTCATCTGTTGGGCTTCCAGAATAGGGATGGGAAATTCCCTGGACACAAATAGAGCAAGAAGGATCTATCGAGAGCAGAGAGCCATAAATGTCAGTCTTCCAATTTTCATTCGATCCAATTTTGCATTTTCTGTCACACCGATAGTATTAAATTCTTAACATTTGTCCTTAATTTGACTTATTTTTTCTTTCAATATTCACTTTTACTCATAAAAATACTCATAAAATCAATGATTTAATAAAGGCTCTTTCTATAAGTAGAACTCAATATAGTTGAGTCCTGAACTATAGTTGAGTCATCAACACCTCAGTGTAGTCAAAATGTTAACTAACTCCTAATGTTAACTATATTGGAATTAAAATAAAACAAATTGGGGCACCTGCGTGGCTCGCTCGGTTATGCATGTGACTCTTAATTTAGGCTCAGGTCATGATCTCATAGTCGCAAGACTGAGCTGCATGATGGGCTCCATGCCCATGGAGATTTCTCTCTCTCTTCCCCTGCCCCCTGCCCCCTCGCTTGTGTTCCAAATAAGTAAATAAAATAAAATAAAATAAAAACTAAAAAAAGAGAAAATCTACCTAAAACTTTTGGCTCAACTACTAACAGCTTAACTACTAACAGCTTACTGTAAAAATTTAACTACTAATAAATAGCCTACTGTTGACCATAGCCTTATTGATAACCCAGTCAATTAACACATTTTATATTGTCTATGTATTCTATACTGTATTCCTACAATAAAGTAAACCCAAAAAGAAAATATTATGAAAATCATAAAGAAAAATACATTTATAATACTGTATTTATTGAAAAAAATCAAACCCATGTAGTTCAAATGTCAACACTAGTTGTGTTTTTTGTTAAAACATACATAAAATATATACATACATTAAAATTTTAATGGGTCATCTTTGTATCACCTAAAATCATCTTGAAGATCATGCCTGGGAAACCACAATGTTTGTCTACAAAGACAAGCCCAGCAACATATATGATAATACAGGCACAGGAATCAACATAATCAATAAGAAATTCCTATGGATGGGAAATGGCTGATAAATACCAAGTCTTGCCTGGAGAAACTTCATGCATTTTCCTAGTTCTACTTGCAGAAAGAGCCTAGAAGTAAAGACCTTAAGAGCAGTTAGCAATGGTCTTGGTCTCTATGCCATTATCCACCAAAAGAAATCAGAATTTCTCAGAGAAATGGCTGATTTCAGGCCGAGAGCTGAGTAGGTAAGATGAGCCTGCACCTTGCTAGGCCAGAAAGTAAGAGAGTAAGTAAGTAAATACACACATACGTACATTTATACATACATACATAAAATAGGAGCCTTTCTTAAGAGCCATTTTATAGGGGCTGGTACTTGCCAAAACTGGGATAAATCTGAGCACCAAAATAATGAAGGAATCATAGGGGTGCTTGGGTGGCTCAACTGTTTGAGCTCTGACTCTTGATACTGGCTTGGATAGCAGTCTTGAGGCCAAGGGATCAAGCCACATGCCAGGCTCCATGCTGGATGTGGAGCCTGCCTGGGATTCTCTCTCTCTCTCTCTCTCTCTCTCTCTGTCTTTAAAAGTAAATAGACTTAAAAATAATTTAGGAATTCTAGACCAGCTATTCTCAAAGTGTGAGGGAAAACTGTGGTGTACCTTTGACCCTTTGAAGGGGAATGGGAGGCCAACACTACTTCAGTAATAATACTAAGAACATTATTTGCCTCTTTCACTTCCATTATTTACTGAACTTACAGTGAAGTTTTCCAAAGGCTACATGTATGTGATAATAGCAACAGACTAAATAAGGAAGCAGATATGAAAAAAAAATCTAGCTATCTTTTATTAAGTTAGACATCAGGGAGGTTTATAAAACATAAAACAATGCTCCCCTTTTCTCTAAATGTTTCTGTTTGGGAAAGCATCATTATATCTGATAAAAAAAATTATACTTTTGGGGGGGTTGCCTGGGTGGCTTAGTCAGGTAAGCATCTAACTCATGATTTTGGCTCAAGTCAGGATCTCATGGTCCTGAGATTGAGCCCCATAGTAGGTTCTGCCCTGGGTGTGAAGCCTGCTTAAAATTCTCTCTTTTCCTTTCCCTCTGCCCCTCCTGGGGCATGTGTGCTCTCTCTCTCGTTCTCAAAGGAATAAACAAATATAAATATATATATTCTTTATGTAAATAATGAAAAAATATTTTCTTTATGTAATAGATTTACTAGTTTTAATTTTAAATAATTAATATTACAAGAATTAAAATTTTGGTTTTAATTTCAATATAAATATTAATACATATCTCATAAACAAGGTTCTTTCAATAATTGTGAAGAGTTAAAGAGATCTTCAGACCAAAATACTTGAGAATACTCTACCAGGAAAAAAAAAAGGAATCCATAAAGCCAAGTCACTAAAAGGTATAGATAAATAAATGGATAAATAAATAAATTGGGGGAGATGAAAGGGCTCCTTCTTACCACAGTGCTGGATAGTAAATGTAGAGAACAAGTGCCAGAGCTGAAACACCATCATTTTATAGCTGTAAGATACAGACGAGCTCTGGTAATCATCCATAATGGAAGAAGATTTTGTTTTTGTTTTTATTTGGAAATAATTTCCCTCTCCTCTGCAAATGGGGTGTTCTTACACATCTGAAAGGTAAATATTACAAGATGGTTTATTGAAAGATGGCTGGATTAGGAATTAAAAATTTCTAATTTGATACCTAGAAATATTGTCATCCTAATGGTCTTAGTAACCCTGTAGGTAAGACCCTTGACAGGTATATTCATAGGCAGGTAACACCAAGGCTCCTGAAGAATGAAACAGCAGACTGAGGCATCTCTCCTTTTCCAGATCACTGTTCCTTCCCTAATGCATCCTCATAGGTCAGTGCAGATATTTGGGCAGCCTTTAATTTTTAAATTTTGGAGCTTCAAAACTCATTAGCTATCTATCACAATGTAGCCAGGATTTTCTTCTATAATTACCAAATTAAAGGTGGAGGCCTATATTGGTTGTGACCCACAAGCACATATAATTCTTGGTGATATTTCCAACCATCTACTTCCAGTCTAATATTTCCCATAGGTGGGACAGTGTAAGGAGACACTAATGCATTTGGAGGTGACTTTGGGGTCAAAAAGGAGGTTGGGTTGAGTGGGGTGGCACATCTCTGAGAGAGCTATTCCCCCTATAAATAAGCAAGACTGAGACTTTTTTGATGCCTGACAAGAGTCCTTGGCTTGAAGAAATGGTGGTAAGATGGCCAAGGTTAAGATCCTCTCTGTCTGACTTACGTCTGGCCCTTTACCCCAGTAGCAGTGATCAGTGCAACCAGGTGATTATTCTAAATCAGTCGGTCTGGTGATATATAAAAGACTGAATTCTGCATACGAAAAGAGGCTTAGAAGTGTTGGTACATAATACGTGAAAGTGAGTGCTACTGAAAGACAAGAACCACATACATACTCCATTGGTTAGGTCTGGGGACTTTTAACATTATGCTGAAGGATTAAATTAAAAAGAAAAAACTTAGTTAAGAGTACTAAGAATTCTTAAGCTGAAAGTCATTTTCACATATGACTTAAAGGATTATTTGACCAAAATTACTTAGATGTAGTATCTGCTTATTAAAAGCCTGTATGTTAGGAAGTAGTTAGGTGTCTTCCACATATTGCCTCTTGTGTTTAAAACATCTCTTATAGACGAGAAAAAAAAGGCACTGGATGATTAGCTCACCCAAATGTACATAGCCAATTAAAGTAGTACAGTACAGCTAGCATTTGATCCTGAGCATTTTTACTAACTTCCTCCCTTAAGCATTTCCTATTTAAGATTTTAAAATTATCATTTACAAAGTTTGCATACAGTATCATTACACATATTCAATTAAAAACTAACATTTTATTAATAATCACAACCTATTATTTTCCTATAGTGATCAAATGAGCCATTTCTGCTTGAAAATGTGATGATTCTATAATTTGACATATTCTACATATATTTGTACGAGCATGGATGACTATCTCAGCAGGTCTCAGCAGGTAATACTTTTTTAAAAACCAATTAAAGAGGCTTTCCAGATAAGCTTTCAGAATTTTTAAAACAGCCAACTAGTTCAATGGATTACCTAAAACCTTATCAGCTTCTCCATACTTATAGGTTTCGCATAAGGAATCTCTGCTTCTATCTTGGAAAATCCAAAATTAACTGTTTAAATCTGACTTTATTAATTTTTTTTTTTACAAATAGTTTATTGTCAAATTAGTTTCCACATAACACCCAGTGCTCATCCCCACAAGCGTCCTCCTCCATGCCCATCCCTCCTCCCCCCCACATCCATCAGTCCTCAGTTTTTGTCAGCATTCAAGAGTCTCTCATGGTTTGCCTCTCTCCCTTTCCCCCACCATTTCCCCCCTTCTTCTCCTGGTTGGTCCTCTGTTAAGTTCCTCCTAATCCTCCTATACGTGCACACATATGATATTTGTCCTTCTCTGCCTGACTTATTTCCCTCAGCATAACACCCTCAGGGTTCATCCATGTTGCTACACATGGCCAGATTTCATTGTTTCTCATTGACATGTAGTATTCCATGGTATAGATAAACCACATCTTCTTGATCCATTCATCTGTTGATGGACACTTAGGCTCTTTCCATGTGTTAGCTATTGTGGAGAGTGCTGCTATGAACATTGGGGTCCATGTGCTCCTATGCATCAGCATTTCTGTATCCCTTGGGTAAATTCCTAGCAGTGTATTGCTGGGTCCTAGGGGAGTTCTACTGTTAGTTTCCTGAGGAACGTCCACACTGTTTTCCAGAGGGGCTGTACCAGTTTACATTCCCACCAACAGTGTAGGAGGGTGCCCGTTTCTCCACATCCTCGCCAGCATCTAGAGTTCTCTGATTGGCTCATTTTAGCCACTCTGACTGGCGTGAGGTGGTATCTCAGTGTGGTTTTGATTTGTATTTCCCTGATGAGGAGGGATGCTGAGCATCGTTTCATGTGTCTGTTGGCCATCTGGATGTCCTCTTTGGAGAAGTGTCTGTTCATGTCTTCTGCCCATTTCTTCACTGGGTTGTTTGTTTTTCGGGCGTGTAGTTTGGTGAGTTCCTTATAGATTCTGGATATTAACCCTTTATCTGATATGTCATTTGCAACTATCTTTTCCCATTCCGTTGGTTGCCTATTAATTTTCTGGGTTGTTTCCTTGGCTGTGCAGAAGCTTTTAATCTTGATGAGGTCCCAACAGTTTATTTTTGCTCTTGATTCCCTTGCTTTTGGGGATGTGTCAAGTAAGAAGTTGCTGCGGTGGAGGTCAAGGAGGTTGTTTCCTGCTTTCTCCTCTAGGGTGTTGATAGTTTCCTGTCTCACGTTCAGGTCCTTTATCCATTTTGAGTTGATTTTTGTGCATGGTGTGAGAAAATGATCTAGTTTCATTCTTCTGCATGTTGCTGTCCAGTTCTCCCAACACCATCTGTTAAAAAGGCTGTCTTTTTTCCATTGGATATTCTTTCCTGCTTTGTCAAAGATCAGTTGGCTGTATACTTTTGGGTCCACTTCTGAGTTCTCAATTCTGTTCCATTGGTCTATGTGTCTGTTTTTGTGCCAATACCATACTGTCTTGAGGATGACAGCTTTGTAGTAGAGGCTGAAGTCTGGGATGGTGATACCTCCCGTTTTGGTTTTATTTTTCAGTATTACTTTGGCTATTCGGGGTCTTTTGTGGTTCCATACAAATTTTTGGATAGTTTGTTCTAGTTTTGAGAAGTATGCTGGTGCAATTTTGATTGGAATTGCATTGAATGTGTAGAGTGCTTTAGGTAGTAATGACATCTTAACTATATTTATTCTTCCTATCCATGAGCATGGAATGTTTTTCCATTTCTTTGTGTCTTCTTCAATTTCCTTCATAAGTTTTCTATAGTTTTCATCATACAGATCTCTTGTATCCTTGGTTAGGTTTATTCCGAGGTATTTTATGGTTTTTTGTGCAATTGTGAATGGGATCAGTTTCTTGATTTCTCTTTCTGTTGCTTCATTATTGGTGTATAAAAATGCAACCGATTTCTGTACGTTGATTTTGTACCCTGCAACTTGGCTGAATTCTTGGATCAGTTCTAGTAGGCTTCTGGTGGAGTCTGTCGGGTTTTCTATGTAGAGTATCATGTCATCTGCGAAGAGTGAAAGTTTGACTTCCTCTTTGCCAATTCTGATGCCTTTGATTTCCTTTTGTTGTCTGATGGCTGATGCTAGGACTTCCAGCACTATGTTAAACAACAGTGGTGAGAGTGGACATCCCTGTCGTGTTCCTGATCTCAGGGGGAAAGCTCTCAGTTTTTCCCCGTTGAGGATGATGTTAGCTGAAGGCTTCTCATAGATGGCTTTGATGATGTTTAAGTAGGTTCCTTCTATCCCAACTTTCTCGAGAGTCTTTATTAAGAAGGGATGCTGTATTTTGTCAAATGCTTTTTCTGCATCTATTGACAGGATCATATGGTTTTTATCTTTTCTTTTATTGATATGATGGATCACATTGATTGATTTGCGAATGTTGAACCAGCCCTGTAACCCAGGAATGAATCCCACTTGATCTTGGTGGATGATTCTTTTGATATGCTGCTGGATTCGATTTGCAAGGATCTTGTTGAGAATTTTTGCATCCGTATTCATCAAGGATATTGGCCTATAGTTCTCTTTTTTTGTTGGATCTCTGTCTGGCTTGGGAATCAGAGTGATGCTGGCTTCATAAAATGAGTCCGGGAGTTTTCCTTCGACTTCTATTTTTTGGAATAGCTTGAGAAGAATTGGGATTAATTCTGTTTTAAATGTCTGGTAGAATTCCCCAGGGAAACCATCAGGTCCAGGGCTCTTATTTGTTGGGAGATTTTTGATCACTGATTCGATTTCTTCACTCGTTATGGGTCTGTTCAGGTTTTCTATTTCTTCCCGTGTGAATTTTGGTAGTGAGTGTGTGTTTAGGAATTTGTCCATTTCTTCTAAGTTGTCCAATTTGTTGGCATATAATTTTTCATAGTATTCCCTGATAATTGCTTGTATTTCTGAGGGGTTGGTTGTAATAAGTCCATTTTCATTCATAATTTTGTCTATTTGGGTGCTCTCTCTTTTCTTTTTGATAAGCCTGGCTAGAGGTTTGTCAATTTTGTTTACTTTTTCAAAAAACCAACTCTTGGTTTCATTGATCTGTTCAATTGTTTCTTTGGTCTCTATGTTGTTTATTTCTGCTCTAATTTTTACTATTTCTCTTCTTCTACTGGGTTTAGGGCGTTCTTGTTGCTCTGCCTCTAGCTCCTTTAGGTGAGCTGTTAGATTTTGGACTTGTGCTTTTTCTAATCTCTTGAAATAGGCCTGGAGAGCAATGTACTTTCCTCTTAGGACTGCCTTGGCCGCATCCCATAGATTTTGAATTGTTGTGTTTTCATTTTCATTTGTTTCCATATATTTTTTAATTTCCTCTCTAATTGCCTGATTGGCCCATTCATTCTTTAGAAGGGTGTTCTTTAACCTCCATGTTTTTGGCGGTTTTCCAGACTTCTTCCTGTAATTGATTTCAAGTTTCAAAGCATTGTGATCTGACAGTGTGCATGGTATGATCTCTATTCTTTTATATTTATTGAGGGCTGCTTTATGTCCCAGTATGTGATCTATCTTGGAGAATGTGCCATGCGCACTTGAGAAGAAAGTAAATTCCCTGGCCTCAGGATGTAAAGTTCTAAATATATCGGTCAGATCCATCTGGTCCAATGTGTCTTTCAAGTCCATTATTTCTTTAGTGATTTTCTGTCTGGTTTTTTTTTTTTTTTAAAGCCATAAATACAATTTGTAAAAGTAAAGTCTGAAAGTACATTTTCAAAGAATATCATCATTTAAGAAAAAAAGATGTACCTAATGCAAATTTGTGCTTGTGCTTTCTGCTTAGACAATAAATTCTTATCTGTTGTTCCCTAACAATCTTGTATGTAAACAAAACCTTAAAGTTCTCAAAATGTTATTTAGCCAACAAATGTATACTGAATAATCTATTATATTAATCTAGGATGACTTACAATCAAAAGCTAAGTAGGTTTTCTGAGTGCATTCCCCAGTCAAGCATGTGGGTCCTAGATGTCTAGTATTTCACTGCATTTACTTCCTATTATTGTGGAAATCAAACATTTTTGTGTAAAAATCACTTATTTTCCAAAATGCAAAGAATTTTCAACCTTCAGAAAAAGTACAAAGTAAGTAAACATTAAAAAGAAGAATTCAAATGATAGGTTCATTACTATTTAGTCCATGAATAAAAGAGATGCAGTCATTTCAGATTTTGATTGGTGTGTAGGAAATCAGTTTTTGAAAGTATTTTTTTCACCTAATACACTCTATATTTCTTTGTTAGAATTCGTAAGGCTAAATTACTTCCAATGTGTAAAATATATTTATAATTGATAATTAAAATTTTTTTAATGTTTACTTATTTTTGAAGGAAAGAGAGAGACAGCATTAGTAAGGGAAGAGCAGGGAGAGAGGGAGACACAGAATCTAAGGCAGGCTACAGATTCTGAGCTGTCAGCATAGAGCCTAACATGGGACTCAAACCCACAAACTGTGAGATCATGACCTGAGCCGAAGTCAGATGCTTAATTGACTGAACGATCCAGGAGGCCCTATAATTGATAATTTTAACATTTACCAAAATAACACAAGAAAGCTAACTTTCAGTAACCCTGGTATCACTATGTCTGAATCATGTGATATAAGTTAAGATGTCCTAAATACACAAGCAAAGGGAGGGAATGAAGGGGAGGGATAAAATTATTTTTAGTTAAATTTGGGGTGCCTGGGTAGCTCAGTTGGTTAAGCGTCACACTCTTGATTTTGGTTCAAGTCATGATTTAACAGTTGTGAGATTGAGCCCCCCATCAGGCCCCACACTGTGTGTGAAGCATGCTTAAGATTCTCTCTCTGTCTCTTTCTCTACTTCTGCCCCTTCCCCACTCATGCTTACATGCCCTCTCGAAAGAAAAAAAGAAAGAAAGAAAGAAAGAAAGAGAAAGAAAGAAAGAAGGAAGGAAGGAAGGAAGGAAGGAAGGAAGGAAGGAAGGAAGGAAGGAAGGAAGAAAGAAGGAAGGAAAGAAAGAAAGAAAGAAAGAAAGAAAGAAAGAAAGAAAGAAAGAAAGAAAAAAAGAAGAAAGAAGGCAAGGCAAGGCAAAGAAATGAGGAAAGGAAAGGAAAGGAAAGGAAAGGAAAGGAAAGGAAAGGAAAGGAAAGGAAAGGAAAGGAAAGGAAAGAAAAGGAAAGGAAAAGGAAAGGAAAGGAAAGGAAAAGAAAAGAAAAAAGAAGGGAAAAAAGAAAAAAGAAAAAAGAAAAAAGAGAAGAGAAGAGAAGAGAAGAAAATTTAGCTAAATTACATATGCTTTAAGATACATCAGTGGTTCCTGGGTGGCTCAATTGGTTGAGCCTCCAACTTCCGCTCAGGTCATGATCTCATGGTTCATATGTTCAAGCCCTGCATCAGGCACTGTGCTGACAACTCAGGGCCTGGAGTCAGCTTCAGATTCTGTGTCTCCCTCTCTCTTTCCCTACCCTGCTCACGGTCTCTCTTAAAAAAAAAAAAAAAAAGATATATCATATGGAAATTCCAGGTTTTAAAAAGTCCAGTGAGGAAATTTATGACTGAAAACTCTTCATTTTATTTTTAGTGACAATCACTATACAAAGTAAGCAAATTCCAATCTGGTACATCCTTAATATAAAAAGGAATAATATTTTCTCCTCTCAAAATTAGCACACATTCAAGTATAGTATAAACCAATATAATTAAGTACTGTATTTGATTTTCACTTTGAGAGTCTAACTTGAACAAATGGGGATATCAGTAGGGAGGTAAAGAGGGGCACCTGGGTGGCTCAGTCGGTTAAGCCTTTGACTTCGGCTCAGGTCATGATCTCATGGTCCATGAGTTTGAGCCTCGCATCAGACTCTGTGCTGCCAGCTCAGAGCCTGGAGACTGCTTTAGAGTCTGTGTGTCTCTCTCTCTGACCCTCCCCCACTCATGCTGTCTCTGTCTCTCAAAAATAAATAAACATTAAAACAAAAACAGAGAGAGAAACTGAAGGAATAAGCAAACAGTGGCAAATATTAATAGAATTTAAAGAATTAGAAAATTATGCCACTTGTAAAGCTTGGGCCTACCTCAAACTTTATTTTCATATTTGAAATGTTAGAGATATGACTGATTATTTGATTTCTACATCCAAATAGTTTTATAGAAATTGGGTAGTACTTGGTCATTTTATCAAAGATCATAAAAGAGACAAGGATTGCACTATTAGCTAATGATACTAATTCACAGACTATATGACAGTTTCAAATAGGGCTAATTCAGTGAAAATAGAGTACATTTTGTGGTACATTTGTCTTAATTTAAACAATGTATACTTATTTACTAACCCATGAAATTAGTAATACCCTTCATTAATCTGTTTAATTTAGTTACCATTAGGCACTACTTATCATTAATGAATAGAAATCTATTTTGATATAGAAAGAAATAATATAATCAGCTAATGAACTATGACATTCATCAGCTTGACAGGAACTATATCAGAGGTTGAGGGGTCAATAATTTTCAAACTCTTTTCTTTAAAAATATCTTCAATAGAGGCCAAAATTATGAAACTGTTCAAAGTGGAGCTTCTATAGTTGAGGCAGGGGTCCTTGTCTCCCTTGCCTTTCTTGAAGGCAACCTACTCACACTCCTGGCGCTCCAAGGAGCCCAGTGAAAGTCGTGCATTCAGACTCAGTATCACACTTTTGAGACTGTGAAATGCATTTGAGAATATATACTGCTTCCCTAAACAAAATCAAGACCTTATGAATGGCAGAAAGACCATCATGTATTTTGCTTCTTTCTCTACCCCTACCTGTCAAATAGTTATCCAACAATCTGTCACAAACTCCTGAGTAATCAGGTGGAAGACAATGCAGGATTTTGCCTGCAATTCCACAGCCCAAGGAAATACAAGGACTACTTCACATGTGGAGCTATGATTTAAGGCTAGAGCATGACTTAAGGTCTGCTTCCAGTGTATAGACAGGAAGAGTTCACCGAGAAATCACTCTCTCACTTCGGAGCAAGAAGTCTTTAGGAAGAGATAAAAATGCCTGTATAGAAAAGATAGAGAAACAAATTCTTGGATTCACAGGTCCTCGAGGAAGCAGGCCTTGACTGGATATGCATTCTCAACTACTTCCTTCAGCCCTTCAAACCTAGAGGATTCAGTCAAGGGGAAGAAACTGAGGTAGTCTAAGGCCAACCTGAGCAATAAAGAGAGTCAGGAAGGGGAAATATAAATAAATTCTAGTAATAGCAATTTATTTATAGTATCCCATTATTTTAGTCATTAGTTTTAACTTTCTCTACAATAAAACTTTACCTTGGCTAATAACTAATAAAACTGGATGACATAAATTTTACCTACATTCTCTGCTTCAGTTCTCTGGCAGAAAGGCAAATTAATAAATTGTGACTTCACCAAAAGGAAGGCTATAGAAGCATAAAAGTAAAGGTTGGACCTATTTGGCTTGTGAAGGTTGCAATAAAGAGCATTCATCCTGCTATTGTTCCCTACCTATGTCTTATTTTCCACTAATGTTCAAAAAGGTTAAGACTATAGTCACAAATAATGAAGATCTGCAAAATGGTAATCTTACTTTAAGATGGGTAACTCCAAATATACTGTGCAGAAAAGTAAACTACATCTACTCAAGGGTGGACTTGGTAGATGCACATCAGGATATTTATCTACAAAATAATCAAATAATCAGTCTTAAAATTTTTTTTTTATTTTTAGTAATAAATGACAAAACATCTTTCCTACTTCTTTATAAGATCCCAGAGATCACATATTTTAGTTTATTTTTTAAAGTTTATTTTTATTTATTTTGAGAGAGAGATAGAGACAAGCAGGGGAGGAGGAGAGAGAGAGAGAGAGAGAGAGAGAGAGAGAGAGAGAGAGAGAATCCCAAGCAGGCTCCATGCTGTCAGCTCAGAGCTCCAATTCACAAATCCATGAGATCATGACCTGAGCCAAAATCAAGAGTTGAACCCTTAACTGACTGAACTACTCAGGAACCCTTATTTTAGTCTAATTTTGTAATATATCAATAACATTATGATACTGTAGTTTATTAATTGTATCTGACTCATTTAAGAGAACAAGAGAATCATATTTATTGAGCAACAATTATGTGTATGGCATTTATTAGACACTTATTTTCTTAATTCTCACAACCATCTTTATTTTTATCACTGAGTAAACTAAAGCTCAAAGAAAATATTATGGATGAGAAAAGGAGAGTCACCTCTTATGCCATAAAACCTGATGTGTCGATATCCACATATAACCAATTTCATACTGCCTCCCTTATTTTTTCCTGCTTCCTTTAACAACTCACTTTACAACCTCTTGACTTATACTTCTCCCATTGTCTTGAGAACTAAGAGCAACCCAACTATTGTGTGGCAATAGCACCACCAACTGGCTACAAAGGGATTGGAATAATCTGAAATAGCATCTGCTTCTTTCTGTCAGGAAGACTAATGAATAATTTGAGTTCTCCTTTTCTTCTGCCTTTTATTACACCTACTTGAAAAAAATTTTCAGCTGAGTGAAGTCCACTTGAAAACAACTTTTTCCTCATATGTATACATATTTTATCTCCATCTCTCCTTTTAAAAACCTGTTGAGTTATTGCATCTCTTTTGATTCCATTGCTAACCAGTATGTTTTTTTTGCTAACGTGCAGCAATTCACAAGAACTGTGGATTAAAAGGGATGTGAATTATTATGGAAACTGAACTACCATTTACAACATGATTTCAAAGGAAAGTGTGCTGAATTTAAACAAGCTGCTTACATAGAACTTTTGGAATTCAAGAAATTTGTAGGTTGGAAACTTGTTGTAATACTAAAACATATAGAAACATTAAGACTTTCACTGTGGCTTCCAAGGCAAATAAAGGAATAGAATGCTAATACAAAGCAAAGCTGCAAATATTTCTCGCCCTCTTCAGAGTTGATAAACATCTGCCTTGTTCTATGGAATTTGGATCTTGCCCTACACACAGGGGAACACTCAAATATTTGTTGATAATGACAAGGTCCACCTCTATTTTGCGTTGGCTCATTAAAGTTACACCAGTGATACAGGAGGGAACAACTCCCATTATTTTGACTTTTATCTCTATGATGAAAACTACGAGGACAACATCTATAACTCTAATCACTTAAAGAGTGCTAATCATGAACTTTTATTTAAAGAGTTTTATATCTTCCTGTAATGTGTCCTTAGTATCTAATCCTTAAAGTCCTATCTTTATGGTAAGTTCTGTAAGTTACCATTTGAGGAAATTTTGTGCTGAAGCAGGAGACACATGTAAGATTTCTCAAACAAATGGGTCATCATGAAGTCACTTTTGTTGCTGGTACCAATCAAGCAGCAAAGTGTCTTTGTCCCTTGGTCTGTGCCTTGCATCTTAGTTCTAGAAACTGCCCCTCAAATCCTAATTTGAGTCCAATTTTTTATGGCAAGGAAAGACCATCACTGCTCATAAATATTATAACAAACTGTTATTACCTGCCTAGACAGAGGCTATTTGTGGTAGAAAGACAGACCATATTCCTGTACTCTGAGACCTGTCTGTGGTCTAACGCTGATGTCCAGTGCCCAGGTGTATGACCTTCTCCTCACTTTTAACTGTATTGCTACCTTGCAAATCATCTGCCCAGCACTATTTTATTGACTCCCCAAGACTCTGAAAAACTATGATCTTGCCTGTTTCATCAGTAGTTATGATATCTATCTCTCTCTATCCTCCACTGCTTTTCATTTCAAATCTCTGAAATCCTTTAATAGTACTATCATTTTAGTCATTTCCTAGTTTAAAAATTTCAGTTGTTTTTACAATATGAATATACTTAACACAACATTTTTATGGTTAGGTTGACAAATATGATTTATAACACAAATGAGAAAAAATCTTGGAATTTAACTTTTTTTCCTTTTTTTTAAAAGTTTATTTATTTATTTTGAGAAAGAAAGAATGCAAACAGAGGAGGGGCAGAGAGAGAGAGAGGGAGAGAGAGGATCCCAAGGCAGCTTCATGCTGTTAGTACAGAGCCCTACATGGCGCTTGATCTCATGAACCGTAAGATCATAGCCTGAGCAGAGATCAAGAGTCAGACACTTAACTGACTGAGCCACTCAGTTTCCCTGGAAGTTGACTTTTAATAAAGCACATGGTGGGGCACTTGGTGGCTCAGTCAGTTAAGCATCTGACTCTTGATTTGGCCTTGGGTCATGATCTCACCATTCCTGGGATGGAGTCCTGCGCTGGGCTCTGCACCGACAGCATGGGACAGCTTGGGTTTCTTTTATTCCCCCTCTCTCTGCCCCTTCCCCACTCACACAAACATACCTGTGTACATGTGCTCTCTCTCAAAATAAATAAATAAACTTAAAAAAAAAAGTATAAGTGGCCCTGGCATTTGTGCCAGATGGTCAGGTGTCCTACTGCACCAGGGCCTGGGCTAGCCACACAAACTGCTGCTGTCCGGTGACTGTGTTGCTGGCAAGGTCCTTGGACCTCTCTGTAGCTGCCTGTGCAGCTTCTCTCTTTTGGTTCCTCCTTGGCTTCTGTGGCTCTCTCACCAAGGGTTTTGGAAGGGGTCTCACTGTGCAGCGCAGCTAAGCCCTATTCAAAGCCCTTCACAATCTTAGCCACACTCCTCTAGAACTGAGCAAGGCCAAATTTCTGGCAAAAGAAGAAAAGGGGAAGGACTGTGGACAGTTCTAGGGATAGCAAATCAGACAGAGACCCAAGCTTCCCCATAGATTTTGGTCCAGTCGCTTTTATCAGAATTCACACAGTAAATACATAGTTCCTCCGCTGGGCATGGTTGTGGTCTGGTTCTGCTATTCCACAAGAGAATCCTCTAGGATGTACACTGAGTGAACAACATTGGTAGGAAACATTTGCTGCACCCAGAGGGGCACTCTGTTGGTCTCCATCAGGAGATGCTAGGATAGGAGCTTCTGTTCAGGGGTCACCTCCAGGTGCACTGTGTCTTCTGTCAAGACACGTTTGCTACAGGGATTTGGGTACTGTTGCCACAAGGCCATGGACACTTGTACCAGGGACTCTGGGGCATGCTCTGGCCCAGGAAAAACTTCACTGCCATCCCAGCAGGGGCGACTCAGCACTCACACTGCATCTGGGATGCAAAGCCAGGGCCAAGGCTCCATGCGTGCCAGCTAGGCTCACAGCTCACTCACCTCTGCACCCAAGCAGCAGCTGCCGGCTGGAGGAGTTGTCAGCCACATGTGAAAAGTTTTAAAACTATTTTTTTTAAATATAAATTGACTTTACCACTAGTTCCCTCCCCAACAGTGCCAACTTTTCAACACTAAAAAAAATACTTTGATTTGCTCCTTTTATTTTAATGTTTGCACCACCACTCTCATCCAGGCCCCTCTTATTTCATGTTTATATTAACTGAAAAACCTTTGTAACCATACTGTATTCTGATGTCTTTTTGTGTAGAAATCCTTTTTTTGGGGAACCATTCCTTGTGATCCTTCTCTGTGCATTGAGATTGGCAGGTTGTGTTGGGCCTGAGGGGGAGGCTATAACCCCTGCATTTGGAGGTAGGAATGTAAACTAAATTTGGCCATAGTATTACAAATCTTTAACCATAAAAACTATATGAGGGACGGGCATATGATGCCAGCTCGGCCAATCAGCATTTCCCTACAAATTTTGCTGAAGCATCCAAGAAAGATCTAAGATCATAAGTTATAAAGACCAGATAGATCTCAAACTGCTGGGGCCATCAATTCTACATTGTGGAGGAAACCTATCTATGAATGAAACTAATTTGGAGGTAGGTAGAGTTGTGTGATAGATAAAACACATCCTCATGATATTGAGCAGTTGCATCTAATTCAATTTCTGTTCAATTATATATTTTTCTGTTCAATATATATATATTATATATTTTCTAAAATATTCTATTAGTTAGTTAGGGTAGGCTAAGCTGTGGTAGCAAATGGAATCTAAAAATTAAGTAGCTTAAATGAGAAATATGTTTCTTTCTTATGTAAGAGTCCTGGGTGGGTGCTCAGGTAGGCCAGCTCTTCCCACACAGTCATTTGAGGATTCAGACTGAAGGCTATTCAGTCATCTTCAACAGTTGACTTCCAGGGTTTCACTGCCATTTCATTCAGGGAGAAAGAAGAAAGAACACTGAGAAACAAAGGGAGATTTTTACCAGTTAGGCCAGGAAATGACTCACATCATTTCCAGTTACAAGGCACTACAGAAAACCTGGTCATAGAGTCACGCCTGATTTTAAAGGAAACTCCTAGCTGTGTGTCAAGGAGAAGTAGAAGGTGGATTTTGGTGGAAAGTTAGCAGTCTTTACAAATATACTCCTGGATAAATCTAAATCAACAAAGACAGTGAATACCAGATCATATCATATTGGCCCCAGAAACATGGTTACCAAATTAAAAATCTGGTACAGTGCTACTGTAAAAAATACTTCAGAAGGAAACATATCAAATCTATCAAAACATGTTGTCAGGGATACTTGTTATTTATGTTGCAGAAAGTCTATAAAAGCTATGGTAGAAGTAGCATTAGATTTCAGTACTAAGAATAATAGAAAAATAACAAATATCATTTTTCTCTTATAGGACTAAGAAAGATTACCAACAGAGAGACCCAGTGTTACAGAGGGTGCAGGAAAATTAAGAAGTTCTTATACTGTTGGGAATGTAAATTAGCCACTATGAACTGTGTTACCAACTGTTTTCATCTCTGGATTACTGAGAAGCTAAGAGTGTGGCCAAAAATTATCTCTAGCAGGGGCAATTAACATAAGATTTTGTACTTTCTTTACTGATTGAATTTTTAAAAAAAAATGTTTCTATGTTTATTTATTTTTGAGAGACAGAGCACGAGTGGAGATGGGGCACAGAGAGAGGGAGACACAAAATCCAAAGCAGGCTCCAGGCTCTGAGCTGTCAGCACAGAGCCCAATGCAGAGCTCAAACCCACAAACTGAGATCATGACCTGAGCCAAAGTCAGACACTTAACTGACAGAGCCACCCAGATGCCTAAAGAAATATGTATTGTTTAAAGAATAAAAACAAAATGAGGCTGTTTCTTTGGGGAAAACAAAAACATAGTCCTATTCTTTCACAATACTTATTTACATAATGGATCTCATAGCCATCGCGAAGCTTTGACCAGAAGGCTATTGCTTTTTGAGCTGGCTGTTAGAAAACTCAGAGATTCATTTGCAGTCCACTCTGAGGAAATGTGCACTAAGTGCAATTAATATTACAGCCTCATATCTGGGTCCACTTTTCCCTCACCCTGAATTTACTTGTCCTGTTCACTGCAATTTTATACCTCTATCTTTGAGTCTTCAACCTCATATCTCTTCTGGAAGAAGGGAGAGAATGATTTTATAACAGAGTTTTATTGTATCACAACTCTATCACTCTTTCTATACAAAACTTAAAATTCCACAAAACATGTATTTTTCTTAAACAGATAATCCAAATTCTTCATCTTAGTGTTTACTCATCTTAAAAAATACAAAAATTATAATACATTTTTTTAAATGTTTTATTTATTTCTAGGAGAGAGAGAGAGAAAGAGCGTGAGCAGGGGAGGGTCAGAGAGAGAGGGAGTCACAGACTGAAACAAGCTCCAGGCTCTGAGCTGGCAGTCAGCACAGAGCCCGACGCGGGGCTCGAACCCACGAACCGCGAGATCATGACCTGAGCAAAAGTCGGGTGCTTAACCGACTAAGCCACCCAGGCGCCCCTCAGTCAACTTCTTAATCTGTGATAAGCTTTACTCAAGACCTATCATTTGGGGTACAGTGAAGGAGAAAAGGGTCAACTGGAACAAGTTTTCAAATTTAGACTTTTGCCATAATTTCTAAATGAAACGAGATATTTTTCATAACTTCCTCTGTATCAGAGTTTAATAAATTTATTTTATTTTTTAATTAATTTTTAAATTTATATCCAAGTTGGTTAGCATATAGTGCAACAATGATTTCAAGAGTGGACTCCTCAATGTCCCTTATCCAGTTAGCCCATCCCCTTCCCACAAACCCTCCAGTTACCCTCTGTTTGTTCTCCATATATAATAGTCGCTCACATTTTTGTCCTCCTCCCTGTTTTTATATTATTTTTGCTTCTCTTCCCTTATGTTCATCTGTTTTGTATCTTAAAGTGCTCATATGAGCACTCTCAACAATAGCTAAAACATGGAAAGAGCCTAAGTGTCCATCAACAGATGAATGGATCAAGAAGATGTGGTTTATCTAAACCATGGAATACTACATGGCAATGAGAAACAATGAAATCTGGCCATGTGTAGCAACATGGATGGACCTTGAGGGTGTTATGCTTCGCGAAATAAGTCAGGCAGAGAAGGACAAATATCACATGTTTGCATGTATAGGAGGATTAGGAGGAACTTAACTGAGGACCATGGGGGAGAAGAAGGGGGGAAATGGTGGGGGAAAGGGAGAGAGGCAAACCATGAGAGACTCTTGAATGCTGAGAAACAAACTGAGGACTGATGGATGTGGGGCGGAGGGGGAGATGGGCATGGAGGAGGGCACTTGTGGGGATGAGCACTGGGTGTTATATGGAAACCAATCTGACAATAAACTATTTGTTAAAAAAATAAAAATAAAAACTAAAAAAAAAGAAGTGTACTGAAAAAAATAAATGATATTTAATATAATATTCTCTTGACACACACTTAGTGTATGTTAAGTGCTCAGTAAATAAAAGCTACTATTATGATTAAAAAAAAGTGCTCATATGAGTGAAGCATATGCTATTTGTCTTTCTCTGACTGTCTAATTTCATTTAGCATGATACCCTCTAGTTCCATCCACGTGGTTGCAAATGGCAAGATTTCATTCTTTTTGATTGCCAAGTAATACTCCATTGTATATATATATACCACATTGGGGTGCATGTGTCCCTTCGAAACAGCATACCTGTATCCTTTGGATAATATCTAGTCATGGTTTAATTTAAAAATGTATGACTCTACCTCACATTCATGAGGATAGCTCTTATAAAAAAAACAAAACAAAACAACCAAACAAACAAAAAGCACTAAAAATGTCCAAATGAGACAAGTGTTAGTGAGCAAGATGCGGGCAAATTAGAACCCTTGTGCACTGTTGGTAGGAGTGTGAAACGGTGCAGCTGCTATGGAAAACAATATGGTGGTCTTCAAAATAGTTAAAAATAGAATTATCATTATGATTGAGCAATTTAACTTCTGGCATATGACCAGGAGAACTGAAAGCAGGGTCTCAAAGAAACATTAGTATACTCACGTTCACACAGCATTACTCACAACATCCAAAGGTGTAAACAACTCAAATGTCCAGTGACAGATAAATGGATAAACAAAAGTGTTATATAGATATGATGGAAGATTATTCAGACTGAAACAGGAAGGAAATTCTGACACATGTCACAACATGGAAGAACTTTGGTAACATCATGCTAAGTGAAATAAGCCAGTCACAGAAAGCAAAAAGACAAATATTGTATGATTCTGCTTATATAAGGTACTTAGAGCAATCAAATTCATAGAAACAGAAAATAAAATGGTGGTTACCAGGGGCTGAGAGGGAGGAGGGGAACTGGAAGTTGCTGAGTTTCAGTTTTCCAACATGAAAAGAGTTCTGAGGACTTAGGTGCACAGTAACGTGAATGTACCTAATTCTACTGAAATGTGTATTTAAAATGGCTAAGATGGTAAATTTATATTATGTGTCATTTATTATATAAATATAAATATAAAAAAATATATATATACATATAATTTATAGATTTTGTAAACTTGGGAGATCCTACTAGAAGAGCTCATCATCAAGCCGGTCCTTATCACTCTTACACTTATTCTTCCACCACTTGTTCAAAGATTTTCAGCATTAGGTTTAAAATTCCCTTATAAAATGTTGTAGAACTAGACAAGGGTGAGGATTGCACAAAAATGTGAATGTATTGATTAAATTTATGTTATGTGAGTTTTACCTCAATTAATGAAAATTCCTCATATACATTTGGCATTTAAAGATTCCCAAGGACAGTGTTACAGCATGAAGAGTTGTGGCTAGTTTTTCCAACAGGCAGTGCATTAAAACCTCACACAATTCTGACAACATGGGAAGGAATAAAATTACTAAAGTAATTAGTCCCTTAAATGTGGTGTTGCAAAAAAAAGTGCAATAGAAAGACAGGAGATTATGTGAGCAGATACACTTTACCACCACCACCACCACCACCACCATAGACTAAAACTATATATAATGTCAACAAGCCTGTGATTCTGGGCTCCTTTCACCTGGAAAACTCCTCACTTACCAGGCCTGCAGGATCAAAGAGATTAAAGAGATTGTGGAATCAGATCCTGGAAAGACCAAGAATGCCATGACAAGGTATATGGACTTTTTCCTTGACACAATAGGGAGTCACTGGCAAATTTAATAATGCAACAGATTAATAGGTTCAAAGATGTGTTTTAAAAGAATCACTTTGGTGGCCACTTTGAGAGTGAAGTGCAAGACAGGAATGGATACCAGTCTACCACAATAATCCAAAGAGAGGTTTATAAGGTGGAATAGGTTTAACTGTAGGATCAAATAGATACAGGGTTTAAGGCATGGTACTTGGTGTTTTTCTTCAATTATTCCTTTTAATTTCCACTTAGGAGCTAAATATTATTATTCCCATTTTACAGATGAAGAAACATAGGTTTGTCCCAAAATAAACTTAAGTCAAAGTCACACAACTGGTTGGTAGAAAAAGTGGAATTTTAATTTTGTCTATATGACTTCAAACCCTGTGCATGTACACTTTCTTCTACACCTATGGTGTCAAACAATATACAACCACAATAGTTAAAATGCTTTATATAACAAAGATGTGAATACCTCCCATCAACAGCACAGTTTGCCCTCATGGAGGATAAAAATCCATGTTTTATTCCCTAAATAACTTTTAAGTACTTGATGAGATACTAAATTATATCACTAAAGCCAATTTTTACCTGGAAGTAATTTTTAAAAATACAGTCTTATTAGGGGTGCCTGGGTGGCTTGGTTAAGCGTCTGACTTCGGCTCAGGTCTTGATCTCCTGGTTCATGAGTTCAAACCCCACATCAGGCTCTGTACTAACAGCTCAGAGCCTGGAGCCTGTTTCAGATTCTGTCTCTCTCTCTCTCTCTGGCCCTCCCCTGCTCATGCTTTGTCTTTCTCAGTCTCAAAAATAAATAAATGTTAAAAAAATTGAGTCTTATTATATATATTATATATGTATATAAGACTCAATTTAGTTAACATTTATAACATGTATATGTATATATATAAGACTCAATTATATATATACATATATAACATATGTATACACATATATAGCATATATATACATATATAACATATATATATAAAGGAGACTCTTTATACCAAGTAGTCTGAGATTATAAAAAATTACTATGTCCTCTTGTGATCTAATTATACCATTTTAAATAAAAGGTTAGATGAATGTATTGACTCAAATAGTATATAATTAGCCATAATACACAGGAATGTATTTGGTCTTTAAAGTTGCCACATTAAAATCCTTACTCTCTCTCTCTCTCTCTATCTATATCTATCTATCTATTATCTATCTATCTATCTATATACAGAAAGAGAACAAAGAATACAAAACTCGGATATAAATACAAACTACTTAATTTGGGAGGTTAATGAATATTGGTTTTTAATATGCCTTGGCTTCCAAAGATGACAGGGATGGATGGTTTTACCTTGTATGTTGTGTCAGAAACAACTTGAGACACAACCACAAAACCTGACAAAATGGACCCAGTTGTGAGTGTTGTTCTGTCACCACTCACCTCTCAAATTACCCATTATAATCAACTTTGTTCAAACTTTGGTGCTATAAGACTCTCAAAGATAGTATTTTGCACTTCCTGATTGCTTCTAGCAAAAAGATGAGTAATATCTAAATCACAAAGAAGACATGAATGCAGAATGACATTTATTATAATCTCAAGGGAAAAAAACATGTTTTGGGGAAAGTCTTATTGAGGGGTTAGGATTAAATTTATTTAAAAAAATTTTAATGTTTATTTATTTTTGAGACAGAAAGAGAGAGTGAGAGAGAGAGAGAGAGAGAGAGAGAGACTGAGTACGAGTGCGGGAGGGGCAGAGAGATGGGGAGACACAATCTGAAGCAGGCTCTAGGTTCTCATCTGTCAGCACAGAGACTGAAATGAGGCTCAAACCCACGGAACTGTGAGATCATGATCTGAGCTGAAGTTGGTCGCTTAACTGACTGAGCCACTCAGGTGCCTAGAGCAGTTAGGATTAAGATCAACTTTATTGACATTGGGGAATAAAGTGATCAGCCCAGGTATAATGGCTTCAAGAGAGTTAGTTGGCTGGGGGATAGCTTTTGACAACTCTAACTTCTCAGTGCAAATTATCAAGCATTTTGATTACCCCTTTCCTTAGGCAAACTCACTTATTCAACAAGCATCTTAATTTTATAACTCTAATGCCTCATTCTTCACTTCACATAAAAACAGAAACTATCCATGCCTTTGCAAC
The DNA here is from genome assembly GCF_003009895.1 of Hyaena hyaena. NCBI lineage: Eukaryota > Metazoa > Chordata > Mammalia > Carnivora > Hyaenidae > Hyaena > Hyaena hyaena. Next base: position 122,178 of record NW_024082538.1, read on the forward strand.
TGTTCGAGGTAACCTAGCATATTACAGAGCATACACATTTTATTTTTTTTTAATTTTTTTAATGTTTTATTTATTTCTAGGAGAGAGAGAGAGAGAGACAGCGTGAGCAGGGGAGGGTCAGAGAGAGAGGGAGTCACAGACTGAAACAGGCTTCAGGCTCTGAGCTAGCTGTCAGCACAGAGCCCGACTCGGGGCTCGAACCCACGAACCGCGAGATCATGACCCAAGCGAAAGTCTTAACCGACTAAGCCACCCAGGCGCCCCAAGAGCATCCACATTTTAAACTCAATCTCCTTTTCAAAAAGGTTAATATTAGTAAGCACCAACTCCAGGATACAAAAATAATTTGACAACTGAGTTATTTGCCAAGAAATGATAAGAATATTGATCTGTTTTTTTTCTAATTTAAAATGGATAAACACGCAAACATATCTCCTTAATGAAAGCCATCCAAACACAATTTCAAAACTTCTCAAATTGTACAAAGAAGGATGAGTCAAAGGAATGAATTTTGGGAGGGAGGTGGGGAAGAGGGATGAATTTTTAAGCTCAGTTCCAGTACATATTAGCACTTTAAAAAAATCAGACACTAGGTCTTATTCAGAGACACACTTAAATTTGTGATATGAAAGAGAAATGAATTCATTAATCAACTATAAGGCGGCAATTTTAAAGGGAAAATATGAAAAGAAACAAATCTCTGTTGATTTTTTTCACTTCATGTTTAATAAATTGCTTTGGAAGTAAATTTTCTCTGTTCTTTTATTCTATCTGCCATGAAGGACGGTAAAATCATTGGTATATTGCTAGAAAGGCTTTCAACATAGTGATAGAATACATCCTTAGATGAAGGCTACTTAAGCTAACTCTAGGCATTCAGAGCATCACCAAAACACTCTATTTTACCCCTTAATTTTCCCAGCCTTAAATATCTCAGCAGGGAACCCTACCTGTATGAGATATTATCCTTGGACTAGCTGAGTTGATTCATTTCTAGGTTGCAGGCTCTGTGGCAGGTTATAATCCTACATTTAAAAATATGAAACATCAGAGAGAAAAGAGGAAAATGGCACTGCAACACTAAGATCTACAGGCAGTGTGCACCTAACAAAAACTAGGAGTTTTAGTTCAGAAATGGCTGCGGTCAACCCTCATCTCCAACAGTTAAGGCACTGTCTAACTTTATAGGTTCCTACAAATAGTTACGATAACCTTAGAATGCTTTGACACCAGCTAAACTGAAAACCAAAAGCTGAATAAACTTAAGATATATATATATATATATTACTGCATAGACAACTGGTTAAGAACACAGACTATGGAAGGAGACTCACTGACTCTGGAATTTACCAGCTTATATTCTTTAGTATTATGTAACTTCCTTGTACCCCACTTTCCCTACATATAAAACAGGGATATAAGATAAAATATGATCACTGGATAAAATTAGTTAGTATATGTAAACCGCTAAATATAGTACCTGGCACTTAGTAAGCATTACATGTATTAGCTATTACTATTATTATAATTTATTCTGTAGATTGTCATTTAAAAGTCATACTACAAACTAAACAGAGGGTTTAATATCGAACTTAGAGAATATTCAGATTATCACCTGAGGCATCAAAACAAAAGCAACACAGAGATTTGCACAGTGTTCTTTCTAGGGGGCTATGAGGCTGCTGGCAGATGGAGGAGCAACATAAGTCAGGCTCTGATCACTGAGTATAAGGTTATGTTTCAGAACTGGCAGTTTTGCTGCTAACAGGCAAGTGTGGGCAGGGGAAGTCCTGAAACTCAATGTTCAGATGAGCCTGGCATCCTGCAGTGCAGCCATACTTCTGCCTAGGGACTTCAGAATCAAAGAAACAACTCAAGAAGTTGGTAGAAAGGTCAAAGAGGAAATAATTGTGGAAGTGGGGAGAGGGAAACCAATGCAATTTAGGGCTAGTTAACATTGGCAGCACTATTACCTTCTCAAGCATGGGGAGTCCTTTCCTATCTGGGCTGCAATTAAAGTACAAAGCAGAGTAGAGAAGACCATCATGTTGTCCGCCCTCAGTCCCCAATGTGTGGACTAAGTGTGAATGGCTTATTTTGCCATGCATACTGAAGGGATGCTCACTCTACTTGGTTTTATAAATTGCTTAGCTACAGGTGATCTTGAACTGTGGTAAATTCTGGTTCCTTCACAAAACATTCATCCAGATGGTGTCTTTCAGAAGAAATGGTATAACAGATAAGAAAATAAATAGCAAAATGGTTATCAGAGACTATGGTTAAATAGCAAGCGTGAGGAGTCAAAATTTGCAGAGAAACACACCTGGCACCTGGAAAAAAAGAAACCTTATATTCTTGGGAGTGCCTTATTTGAGGTTTACTATCTCGGAAATCAAGTGACATGAGTGACTATAAAAATAATCCTGGATTGGGAAAGGTTGTTCTATGGATGAGCAGAAACAGAAACTTTCAAGAAAAGGGTTGTATAATTTTCTTCATAAAAATAAAATCCTGGGGGGCACTTGGGTGGCTCAGTTGGTTAAGCATACTACTTCAGCTCAGGTCATGATATCAGGGTTCATGGGTTCGAGCCCCACATTAGGTTCTGTGCTCACAGCTCAGAGCCCGGAGCCTGCTCTGAATTCTTGTCTCCCTCTCCCTTTGCCCCTCCCCCACTTGCACTCTATCTCTCCATCTCTCAGAACTGAATAAATGTTAAAAAAAATTGAAAACTAAATAAAAAATAAATCGCGAGAGGCAAAAAAATACCATTAAACAAAGTCAAAAGGCCATGTGAAAAAAATGGAGGGAAAAAAACATGTTTAATGAAATGAAAGGCAAGTTCTGATCGCTCCTAATATACCAGTAGGTTGAATAGAACGGGAGAACTGATAAAACTATGGATGAAAGATATTAACATTTTTTGCATAAGACAGAAAAATATAAATAGGCAAAAAAAAAGGTGCACAACTTAATAATTAAAGAAATGTAGATTAAAAAGATATTCTCATCTGTTAGATGAAAATACAGGCAGTGGCACAGAGAACAAGGAATAATAATGTGTTAGGGATTATTATTGTTCACCCCATCAAGTGTTCCTCTCTATTTCCTTGTAACCTTGAAGAGGGGCCTATGGCAATGAGTTATGAGCTAAAGTAACACATCTCACTGCTATTGCAAAAAATGTAATTGCTAGTCAAAATAATCTTTAAAGCTCTTCTCTCCTACCAAAGTATCTGAAGAGGCCACATGTTGCTGTTATAACAGTTGGTGGAATCTCTCCATCAGTGAGAAACTGTAAACACCCTCATGCTTAACCTGGAGTAGGCAAGTGAGAAAGAAACCTCTGTCACAGTAATCCACTGGAATTTCATGGTTTTTCTATTAAGACAGCCCAGCTACCCATCCTGAATGATAAAAATAGACTTAAAGTTGCAAAGTGTTATTTCAGGGGGGTGAGTAAGTATTACGGTAGACTTTTCCCGTCCCTATGACGTATTTCTTTAAGAGTGTATTACTTTTATAATTTGGAAAACTTTGAAGGTAAAAAATATATAAGAATGAAATGTTGGCATCCAAAGTAAAAACACTGGTAACAATTTCCCCAGATTTGCACTTACCAGAGTTGCAAAAATATTTCTTATTTAGGTAAATACATCTGTCTCTAAAAGAAAAGATTACCCATAGGGAGCCATCCTCCTACTCATAATGGCTTTTGGTTGGGCCATTTTTAATTTATTACCAATATTTAGGCCTTAAAGATAAGTATTTCCACAGAATAAACAGAATTGGGATGGGACACAAGAAATAATGTTAACAAATCAAAAAGAAAGGTTATATGTTTCAAAAGACACCTTGATAAGGAAAATGAGGTCAGATAAAAAAGTACCCAAATTGCTGGTAATCAAAATTACTATCAAAAAAATTACTTTTTTTGACTAAAAAGTCAAAAGCTCTAAAACTATCTCCTAAGGTTGTCCTAAGGTCAATATAACTTGTCAATTTCATTTTTCTGAACACAATAATGTAAGTCAAATTAAACATAATGCATTCCATGAAAATGTTTCATGGACTGCCTTGGGAGGGACAAAGTTCTAAGGAAACCCCTTCCTTCTGCCATCAAACCCTACAATTCAATCTAAAGATCTTCATTTTTAAGTTTTTATCACTGCTCTTGACACATGAGATTCTTTTCTGAAGAAATTACCTGGAACTAAAAGATAGAAAATCCTTCACCTAAAATTGTGACTGCAGGAAAATACAGATTTTATTAAACCCCATGAAAGAAGTTACCACATTAGGATGTTTGCCTTTTGACTACCAAGTGGTTAATATCAAGATAAAAGACTCTAATGACTGCAAAGCATACATCATTATAAAAGGTCAAACAAACATATGAACTAACTACAGGAGATATACTTGCATCCAAGCTTCCAAAACACTATGGTATACCTGATGAGCCAAGGTCATCTAATCTAAAAGCCTATTGAGCTAGTTCTTCCCTAGTTCTTCACTCAATAGCAAAGTGTAGACGTTTTCTGGCTCAGTTCTGCACCAGGGGTAGAAAACCAGGTTCACTGGTGAAATCAGCTAGAGTGGAACTCAAGAACATATGCTGGAGGGGCGCCTGGGTGGCTTAGTCGGTTAAGCGTCCAACTTTCGCTTAGGTCATGATCTAGCGGTTCGTGGGTTCGAGCCCCGCGTCGGGCTCTGTGCTGACTGCCAGCTCAGAGCCTGGAGCCTGTTTCAGAGTCTGTGACTCCCTCTCTCTCTGACCTTCCCCTGCTCACGCTGTCTCTCTCTCTCTCTCCTAGAAATAAATAAAAAACATTTAAAAAACTTTAAAAAAAAAAAAAAAAAAAGAACATATGCTGGAAAAACAGAGATGGGTAACTAGAGATAGTACCAGAATGTCTTGTGTTTCCGACAGAAAAGGGTTACATACGAGGTATATTTCATCAAGTCCCATGACAAAATAGCAAGACAGTCTCACAGAACAGATGAGTAAACCTTCTGGGATAAAACTGCATGCTCATTTTGCGGCCCTATAGGGCAGCAATCTACTTAGAATATATCCTGCACAATAGCAGAGCAGCAAGTTTAAACAGTTGGTAGTTTTTAGTAGTTTGACAAAGTTAATCCAAATGTTAATATAATTGTAAAAATCATAATCAGAGTTAGTCACCCCAATTCAGAGCATTCACTTTCATGTCTGATACTGAGTTTTTACAAAGCACACTGTTACAGTGAAGAACAACTGGAGAAAGGTAACCAGGAAGATACGAAATTGAGAACTACATCTTCAGAAAACTTGAAAGAACCACAAAGTTCATTTACTGATTACAAGACTCAGAAGGGAAATTAGAATCATACTATGACTCAAAGAGACAGTACATGTAAAACGAGTAATATTTTTGTAACATAATCACTGTACAGTTTTAGAAGGTTGTCACTTTGTCCTTCTACATTTTTTGGTAGCTTCAGCAATGTCTAATAAGGCAATTTACATATAAGAGATTCTCTACATATTTTCTTGATTAATATCAATCCCCAAATGGAACTGTTTTTAAAGGTGATTTCCACTTACTGGGTTTTTCTTAAGGCAAAATTCACCAGCATACTTTAAAAAGCAGAATATTCTTCCTAACTATCTGTCTGCCTATCCATCTAGTGCATTCATACGGTTCAAATATTAAGCATAAAATGGTATGCAGTGGAAAAACTCCCTCTCATGCCTATGTCCTATCTGCTGAGTTCCTATCCCTGCACACAGACACAATTGGTAACCTCTCTTTACTAGTCCATCCTTCTAGAAAAATTTTTATGCACATAGAAGTCAATATAAATGTATATATAAATGTCTGTGTCAGACAAAGACACAGACATGATTCCTTTTGTTTTTCCATAAATAGCTTACTCTATAAACTGTCCTGCAATTTTCCTTTTCATTTAGTAATCACATTAGATTTTTTCATATTAATACACAAAGTATATACCCTCATTATTTTTTACAGAAGCACCACTGTGTATGTGTTCCGTAATTCATGTAACTGGTCCACTAATAGTGAGCACTTAGGTTTAAAAGAAATTTTGGTGTGCCTGGCTCAGTCAGTTAAGTATCCAACTTTGCTCAGGTCATGATCTCATGGTTCGTGATTTCAAGCCCTGCACCGGGCTCTGTGCTGACAGCTGGAAGCCTGGAGTCTGGAGCCTGCTTTGGATTCTGTGTTGCCCTCTCTCTCTGCCCCTTGCTCATGCTCTGTTTCTCTCCTTCTCTCTCTCTTAAAAATAAATAAAAACACTAAACAAATAAAACAAAATTTTAAAAAGAGAGACATTTAAGTTACAAGCATGGAATTACATGTTTATAAAGGACTAATAAATTTCAAACAAAAGACAGATAATCTCCTATGGCTAAAATAGTGCTATCAAGGTTACTGGGCTCATTTGAGTTGTCTAGAATAATAGTTAAGTCTAAAAGTGCAAATACTTTTCTAAAAAAGATTCCAGCAGATTAGTGACAAACCTACTTGCTCGTACCTGGATTTATAATTTGAGTTTATTATGGATAATTTTACCCATATGATTCACTCATATGATATGTCAGGAAAATTGTTAAGCTTCAAGAAGCATACTTGGTTTGCCCATGGCTGCCACAGGGATTTTAATTTTGTTTCATGGAATGTGAAAAAAAATCAGAAAAGAGAAAGAAAGTAAGTACCAGCTAGCTTTTAAAATTATCACTTTCCAATAGGAAACACTATGAACAAATGCCTGGAAAGAATGTCCTCTACCAACTAAAAGCAATGATTTTTTTTCCTCCTTATTAGTAGAATGTAAGCTTAATGCATGTCCATAGATATATAAAGATTTAACTATTACAAATGATGTTTATCACCTGGTTGTATAAACTAAAATGAGCTTACAATTCATAATTCATTAGTTTATGTAACTAAGAGTCATATGTTTAATTCTTCACCAAGTTTTGAATCTGGCATTCTCATCCTCTGGTACTAGTCCATTTCCTGTAATAAGTTAAACAATATTTCTTACCTACAGTCTCTCTGAGAAGGGTGAGAATTTAATATACAAAGACTGGAAGTCTTTGTACATTAAAATTCATGAAAAAAAGTTGGGAAAAGTGAAAACATTGTATAACCACTTCATATAGTCGTTAGTGCTTTCACTGGCAATATTTCAACTTGTGGGCAAGAAATATTGAAGAGACAATTTTAAACTACTTCTAATTAGGGAGAGATAAAAATACTAGTAAATGTAGAGTATATTTAAACTGAAACATAAGAGTATCATTTAATGATCATTTTTCCTATCTCTGAAGTTTAAGCTATAATCTAATTCTCTAAGATTAAAAAAATTCAAATTTGCATATACCCAGTGAAAAAAGAAATTTAATGTTTATTTATTCTTGAGAGAGAAAGATGGAGACAGAGTGTGAGCAGGGGAGAGGCAGAGAAAGAGAGAGGGAGACAAAGAATCTGAAGCAGGCTCCAGGCTCTGAGCTGTCAGCACAGAGCCCAGTGTGGTGCTTGAACTCATGAACCATGAGCTCATGACCTGAGCCAAAGTCAGACACTTAACCACCCAGGCACCCCTACATATAACCATTTAGATGTTATTTTTGAATATCAATTCTTCATAAAAGACCATGTTACTTTAAATTACATTTTTTAGACTTTTAAAAATGTTAATCTTTTGGCCAATAGACACATGAAATGATGCTCAGCATCCCTCCTCATCAGGGAAATACAAATCAAAACCACACTGAGATACCACCACCTCACGCCAGTCAGAGTGGCTAAAATGAGCCAATCAGAGAACTCTAGATGCTGGCGAGGATGTGGAGAAACGGGCACCCTCCTGCACTGTTGGTGGGAATGTAAACTGGTACAGCCCCTCTGGAAAACAGTGTGGAGATTCCTCAGGAAACTAACAGTAGAACTCCCCTATGACCCAGCAATAGCACTGCTAGGAATTTACCCAAGGGATACAGAAATGCTGATGCATAGGAGCACATGGACCCCAATGTTCATAGCAGCACTCTCCACAATAGCTAAAACATGGAAAGAGACTAAGTGTCCATCATCGGACGAATGGATCAAGAAGATGTGGTTTATCTATACCATGGAATACTACATGGCAATGAGAAACAATGAAATCTGGCCATGTGTAGCAACATGGATGGACCTTGAGGGTGTTATGCTGAGCGAAATAAGTCAGGCAGAGAAGGACAAATACCGTATGTTTGCACGTATAGGAGGATTAGGAGGAACTTAACTGAGGAACAAGGGGGAGAAGAAGGGGGGAAATGGTGGAGGAAAGGGAGAGAGGCAAACCATGAGAGACTCTTGAATGCTGAGAACAAACTGAGGGCTGAGGGGGGTGGGGGAGAGGGGAAGGGGGGTGGTGGGCATGGAGGAGGGCACTTGTGGGGATGAGCACTGGGTGTTATGTGGAAACTAATTTGACAATAAACTATTTGTAAAAAAATAAATAAAAAATAAAAATAAAGGAAAAAAATGTTAATCTTAATAAATGATCTGTGCTTTGGATAGAATTTTGATACTTTAATGATCATTTATTTTCAGCTGTGCTCTAGACTGTCACAACAAAATTGTGACAAACTTATTATATTCTATGAAGAATTCAGATGGGAAGTCCTTTAGAGATTTCATTTACTTTAATATCTATCTATCTATCTATCTATCTATCTATCTATCTATCTATTTATAGACACAGAGACAGTGAAACTGGAGGAGGGGGAAAGGGAGAAAGAAAAATCTTTTTTTAGGTTTACTTATTTTCAGAGAGGGAGAGAGAGAGAGCATGCTCAGGCAAGTGGGGAGAAGGACAGAGAGCAAGGAGAGAAAGAATCCCTATTTGAGCCAAGCTCCATCCCACAAATCTTGAGATCATGACCTGAGCCAAAATCAAGAGTTGGATGCTTAACCAACTGAGCCACCCATGTGCCAGAAATTTCATTTATTTTTAAACTCAGGTCAGATCTTACCTTTTATATGAATGGAATATAAAAGTGATAGTAATAGTCCAATATCACAGTGTATGTTAACTAACTGAAATTTAAATAAAAACTTGAAGAAAAGAAAATCTTTGTTTTATAGATTATACATTATTAAACACATGCATTTAGGGGTGCCTGGGTGGCTCAGTCAGTTAAGCGACCAACTTTGGCTCAGGTCACAATCTCACTGCTCCTGGGTTTGAGCCCTATGCTGGGCCCTGTATTGACAGATCAGAGCCTGGAGCCTGCTTCAGATTCTGTATCCCTCTCTCTCTGTGCTTCCCACTCTTGTGTTCCATCTCTCTCTTTCTCTCTCTCAAAAGTAAACATAAAAAAAATTTTTTTAAACCACATGCATTTAAATCTTAAATTACTTTTGTATTCAATAATTCTTGCTTTAGATATGGGTATGGGTATGTGAGTACACATATATATAATAGATTTGTATTAATTGTGGCTTCATTTTTTTAAATATTCATATGGAATATCATTAAAAACCACTTTACTTTCACTACTGATATACAGTATTGATTTCCTAGGTCTTTGAATGGCATAGAGTAACATCCAATGTTAAAGTGATTTAAATTATTTACATAGAGTATTACTGGGGTGCCCCGTGGCTCAGATGGTTGAGCCTCCGACTCTTGATTTGGACTCAGGTCATGATCTCACAGTCTGTGAGTTCGAGCCATGCATCAGGCTCTGGACTGACAGCGCGGAACCTGCTTGGGATGTTTTCTTTTTATTCACTCTGCCCTTCCCCCTGCTCTCTCAAAATAAATAAAAATAAATACAGTATTACTAATAAAAAAAAAGTAGTAGTGAAAGTTAACATACCCTGCTAACTATTAAAACTTAAGCCTGGTAATTATCTGTAACTTTTCCATATAGAATATCCTTAAGGATATTTATATTCTAGTCTTCCTCAAATATATAAATTTAATAAAAGCATATTTGTTCATGAAGAACACATTTGGGAATCTTAAAAAGGAAGAGTGTCCACCCAGTTATACAATAATAAATATTTTTATTATTTAAAAATAATACTAAATATTGCCTACTACACATGAGTATAAGGTGGTTTTACCCCCAAGGATTTCGTGGGTAATATCAGGATGTTGAAATAAGCTGTAATATGTAAATTTGCAGAAGAATGTTTAGGAATACTGAATCTCTTGGTTTCCTAGTGCTTCCATAACAAAGTACGACAAACTGGATGGCTTAAAACAACAGAAACTTGTTCTCTCAGAGCTCTGGAAGCTGCAAGTCCAAAATCAAGGTGTAGACAGGAGCCATGTTCCCTCTGAAGACTCTAGGGTCACTTGTCTTTGCCTCTTCTGGTGGTGACAGCAATGCATGGCATTCCTGGGCTTTCACAGCTGCATCACTCCAAGCTCTGCCTTCATCTTCACATGGCCTTCTTTCCTGTGTATGACACTGTGTGTCCTCTCATCTTCTTATAGACACACCAGTCACTGGATTTAGGGCCTATTCTAGTCCAGGACCCTATCCTAATCACATATGCAAAGATCCTACTTCCAAAAGGTTCTGAGATATTGGGCAGACATGAACTTTTGGGAACCCACTATTCAACCCATTACACTGACTGCAAAGGAAGAAAAAAAAAGAAAGGTAAGAAAAACAAAAACTTGTCAGACTGTAAACTTCAGGTTGAAGTGTTTTACAATCTGTGTTCCATAGTTAAAGCCAGGGAAGGAGGACAACTTAGCTACTTCTTAAATGTTCTTAAACTATTCAGTAGGCATTGTACAAATCTTCACTTTAACAATGGATCTGAAATGATTTAATAGAATATCCTCAAAGGCCAAAAAAGTTATGGGGCTCTGATTTACATCCATGGCTCTTCGAAATCTCACCTAGGTACCACTAAAAATAACAAACTAGAGAGGACTGTTCCTGCTTACAGCAGCGTACCTCATCAGAATCAAGAGCAAGTCAGTTTTCTCTCTGATGAGACATCAGTGAGATGCTCTTTTCTTTTTATTAAACAGAGTTATTCATAGTTGCAAAAAAGAAAGAAATACAGCCATCATCACTAAAACCAAAGAACAGCTATCCTGTCACTTGAGGTGTTCTTAAAGATACCAGATGTCCCAGATCCCCCAAATCAGTTTGATAATTAATGATCTGAGTTAATTGGCAAAACAGAGATTAAATATACATTTTTTCTTAAGCAGTGTTTACCCGACAGTATTTCTATGATATAAAATGATAAAATTATTCACCAACACTTGGTATGAAATTTGGCCTTAATTACTAATTTCTAGGATGTAGATATATTTGTTTCAGTGTGAGGGATTTAAAATAAAAGATTTTATGCCATAGCATTCACAGTTTCCAGTTCTCTTTGAGAAGAACTTTTATGTATTTGTTTTGTGTGCTTTATAAAATCTCTGACAGATGTTATACCTTCTTCAAAAACATGATTCTTCAGAAAATGAGTTCTATAATATGCTTGCTACAAATATGGTCTCTTCTCATCTTCTTCTTCAATAGTAGCTTAAATAATGCAAGTACAAATGCCACTTCTTTAAATATCTGATGGGCCCTCAGCACCCTGGCATGTGGTAGCTTTGTCCCCAAGCCCCCCTTTTTTTTTGGCCTGTCAGCTGTGAGAAACAGTTTTCTACCAATTACTGTCACAATATGAATAAATTCAAAACTGAAAATATAAGCACTGAATATTTTCAGTACATTTTTCCCCAAACGACATTAAAATAGGGATTTAGCATGTAAACAAGGAATTTAGCAAGTAATAAAGAAGCATTACACTGTACTTTGTCTTCTATAAATAAAAACACAGTATCAGAAGATAAAGAAAAAAGCATTCATGCACAGAAGAGAAATGGGCAAATGACAGCAAGCATATGAAATGAAAAGAAAAAAAGTTACAGCTGCAACAAAAGTACCAATTAAGATATATGAGTCCCCAAAACAATGCTATAGAGTTGTTGCTGGGTTTTTCCCTTTTCAAATAATTAATTTTGAATCAATAACAAATCTTTTTTAAAAGTATCCCTCTCTTACCCAACACCAATTTCCTTCAGGTTGTGGCTCTAAATACACATTAGGCAAGCAGCTGGTTGTTAACATGATTTTGGTTTGAAGCATGTTAGAATAAACAATGTTCTTAGGTTGTTACTGTTAATACAACCTCTAATAAACAAGATACAATTGGCTCTTACCCTGAACTGGTTCTGTGCCAAAATTCTTCTTTAGTGAGGAGAAGGGAGTGATAAAAAAAAAATCTAAATTTACACGTATGACCAATAAATCCACAGTGTGAATTGGCTATGTATATATAATCCTCATGGTCTGGCCCATCAACCTACTTTGGCCAGAACTCCGCTCTCCGAATTACAATCAGTTTTGATACCATGATGATCAAACTCCTCACATGCCTTTTTTTATACCTTATTCTTAATGGTCTATGTACATTATTGAATGCAGTTTAACAAACACAGAACTTGAAGATTTAGGCTGAAAGTCCTAGTTTGTGTCATTCCTGATACCTGCCTTCCTCCTTCCCTCCTCTGCCTGACTTTCTCTTCCCTCTCTCTTATCACCCATATTCATTCAGTCACTGAGTCACTTCATGCCTAATGCCCCTCCCAAGTGTACATTTTTTACAGCTTACTACTACCCTTGACTTCAGGTTATCAAGCACTAGGTGCCAGTATTATTGCAGAAGCAGTAACTTCTATTTCATCCACTTCATTCAACTTCATCTGCACCCCAATCCACTCTGCACAACACTGCCCAGTGAATTTCCCCAAAATATCCTTTTATTCATGTCATAACTCTTTTAGAACTATCAAAGGCTTCCCTTTACCTACAGAAGCATTTCCCAAAACACGGTTCATAGAATATTACAGTTTCACAAGATTTTAACATGTTTTAGCTTAAAAAAGATAAAAAAAGGAAGAGGGTGTATTCTCTTGTCAAACGTAGCTTAGCAAAAAAGTGGTTTCTGTACAGCAAGATTTTCATGATCTATTAATACATTACATAAACATTACACAATATACAAGGTGGGAAAGTACACATTTCCCAAACATATTTCACTGCACAACACTTTTACCACAAACACCTTGTAACTTCTCTCAGAAAACTATGATGGTTTTAAAATGCAAAAGTTGCTCAGTTTGCTCTTTATAATTTTATAAAGTCTGACCTCAAACTATTTCTAAACTTACCTCTAACTTATAGATGAATTGCCACCTTCAACTACACCCTACACTCATTATACTCTGAGCAAATTACATTTATGTATTTCTTTGTCCTTCTTCTGGTCTATAAAAACTCTGTCAACTCATTCATAACCAAATTCTAGTTCTTTCAAAAGCCTTCCTTAACAATTCAAGAGTGCAATAATCTCTTCCTCTTCTGAACTACATTACTGATACCTCATCTAAAGCTCCATGTGGCACTCAATCCTTGCTTAAATACAGATCTTCTAGAGATTTGCCCCTGAATTCAGTTTTTGTTTATGATTTCTTCTCCCTTACTAGACAGCAAGGTCCTTGAAGGAAAAGACGTTGATTTTGTATATACCTTATAGTACTTACAGCTTTGCAAATGAACAGGCCTTGAAAATATTTGCCAAAGAGAGAAATTTTTTTAGGATAGTGTGCTTTTTACCCCCTCCAGATGTCTCCACCTTTCTGTCCTCCGCCCCAGAAAGGTGACCTCTATGGATTACATGAACATGTTCCTTGCTCTCTGACTTCCACTGGGATTCAAATAGGGAATACCAATGGGAGACTAGAGGGAAGGAGGAGAATAAGATCAGAGAGTTGACTTTGCTGGCGCACTCCTTGAAAGGTCAAATGGCTGGCGGCCCCCGCCCCCCAGCTCAAAGTCACAACTTAAGGTCCCAGAAACCATTTTTTCCCTCACCCTTTCAAGTTTGGCGATGGAAGATTCTCTGCTGTTAGATCACCAGGATTGGACTTGTGGTTTCCTACACCACCTCAGTGATTTTCCTTTGAGACCCTGCCCACACCCTCACATGGTACCTTTATTACGTAATTTAAATATACCATCTGTTGGCCAACAGACACATGAAATGATGCTCAGCGTCCCTCATCATCAGGGAAATACAAATCAAAACCACACTGAGATACCACCTCACGCTGGTCAGAGTTGTTAAAATGAACTAATCAGGAGACTCCAGATGCTGGCGAGGATGTAGAGAAATGGGGACCCTCCTACACTGTGGTGGGAATGTAAATGGGTGCAGCCCCTCTGGAAAACACTGTGGAGGTTCCTCAAAAAAATTAACAGAACTCCCCTATGACTCAACAATAGCACTGCTAGGAATTTACCCAAGGGATACAGAAATGCTGATGCATAGGGGCACATGTACCCCAATGTTCATAGCAGCACTCTCAATAGCCAAAACACGGAAAGAGCCTAAGTGTCCATCAACAGATGAATGGATCAAGAAGATGTGGTTTATCTATACCATGGAATACTACATGGCAATGAGAAACAATGAAATCTGGCCATGTGTAGCAACGTGGATGGACCTTGAGAGTGTTACGCTGAATGAAATAAGTTAGGCAGAGAAGGAAAAATATCATATGTTTGCACGTATAGGAGGATTAGGAGGAACTTAACTGAGGAACAAGGGGGAGAAGAAGGGGGGAAATGGTGGGGGAAAGGGAGAGAGGCAAACCATGAGAGACTCTTGAATGCTGACAAAAACTGAGGACTGATGGATGTGGGGAGGAGGGGGGATGGGCATGGAGGAGGGCACTTGTGGGGATGAGCACTGGGTGTTATGTGGAAACTAATTTGACAATAAACTATTTGTAAAGAAAAAAAAAAATGGAAAGAGCCTAAGTGTCCATCAACGAATGAATGGATCAAGAAGATGTGGTTTATCTATACCATGGAATACTACATGGCAATGAGAAACAATGAAATCTGGCCATGTGTAGCAACATGGATGGACCTTGAGGGTGTTATGCTGAGCGAAATAAGTCAGGCAGAGAAGGACAGCTACCATATGTTTGCACATATAGATGGATTAGGAGGAACTTAACAGAGGACCATGAGGGAGAAGAAGGGGAAAAATAGTGGCGGAGAGGGAGGGAGACAAACCATGAGAGACTCTTGAATGCTGAGAACAAACTGAGCGCTGATAGCCGGGGGAGAGGGAAAAGGGGGTGATGGGCATGGAGGAGGGCACTTGGTGGGATGAGCACTGGGTGTTACATGGAAACCAACTTGACATAAACTATTTAAGAAAAAATAATAAAGAAAGAAATAAAACATTTTAGCCTTTTTTTGTGGATATTTAATACTGATATTTAGACTATGGTATATTATCAAATAAGAACATATCTGTTACCCACAAGTATTTATCTATTTAAGAAAAATCAAATACACACACACACACACACACACACACAAATTCTACACAAAGGTAGACAGCCATTTTGTATTATTTGAGAGTTTCAAAAATCTCATCTCTCTTTTTGAGATTTAGCTCTTCTAGTATTATGTTTTACTCATTTGAGCAATGTCCTTGGCTTTATGTTTCATTCATAGTTTAAATATGCCATGTTGTTAGAATTTGTTTTTAAATGCCTTAGACAATTATTACATACATGATGTGTGAAACATATTGGTATGTGTTTAATGACTATGTGAGAACACATCAGGCCCCCTTTCTTGCTGCCATCACAATGCTTGTGGCTACAGTTAAAGGAACTTTTGTGAACATATCCTTTTAAAACTCTAGTTACAGCACTCCTTATAGTAGAGTTTCTATTTCTTGCTTATCAGAATCATTAACAGATATACTGTCAACAATATTTTTTGTTGTTTTGTTGATCTTTCCATTCTTTTTGAAACATAAACATCAATTTTTCATGCAGAGCTTTGTGAAGGTTCCATTTCTAATGTATAGGATAGAATACACATGTAACTCCCAAAACACTACTTTGCTTGGCTATCATAAACTGAAATTATACACTGAATGCTCTAAAGTTTCTACCTTACTAATAAATTTTCTCCTTGATAATCAGAATTAGGCTCTGAGCAGAAGTCTCACTCTCCTTTTGATATAACAAATGATGACTTCAACCACTAATTTATAGTTTGAAACAGGTGTGTGTATGAGTGTGTATATGTGCACAAATTTAATTACATATACTTCTTCTCTGCAGAGCCAAATATAAAAACATTCTGTCTAATTTCTCCCTATTTCTTTTTTTCAAGAAGTTAAAACTCCTTTTAAGTGCTCCTCTTAGTATAGCTTTCATATATCTCTGCTCTGACTTTTAAAAATATATATGAACCCACACAACTTCCAAGAAAGAAAGAATTCTATCTCATGAGGGTTTAAGATTATCACAGTGAGAACATGAATTTCTGTTGAACAAATACAGAAATGAATGTATTTGTATAAAGGAATTATCTATACTTATCATTCAAGAAGTATCCTACCTAGTTCTAGGTTTACTAGTTACATGTCTCAGTAGGTGAAAACATAAATAATTCTGTGATAAAAATTAAATCTTTACCACAAAATGGGTATCACATGGAATGATATAAAACAGATTCATATCATGAGGGATAATATATAATAAAAGCCCCCACTTGAAATGATGCCTTTAACATTTTCCACATAACTACAATAACTTAATTATATACTGACATAAAGAGATGATGTTAAAAAGTCTACATGACTATCTTCATACAGTCTTTTTTAAATTCTTTTAATGTTTTATTTATTTCTGAGAGAGAGACAGAAACAGCATGAGCAGGGGAGGGTCAGAGAGAGAGGGAGACAAAGAATCTGAAACAGGCTCAAGGCTCTGAGCTGGCTGTAGCACAGAGCCTGACGAGGGGCTCGAACCCACGAACTGTGAGATCATGACCTGAGCCGAAGTAGGACACTTAACCGACTGAGCCACCCAGGGGCCCTCACACAGTCTAACCAGTAAGGTGAAAAAAGAAACCCTATATAAACTCAATTTCTTACAATATATCTATATGAAAAAATAATGGTTATTTAATGGATAATGAGTGGCAAAGAACTTGCACTCATATCCATGATTCTCACATGAGCTGAAGCGGCTCATAAGCGTAATAGATATTATCAATGGGTCTATACAAAACTAAGTTTAAAGAGAAGCCAAAGGAACTAACTAGACGAGCTGATGGTAATATCTTTGGGCAGTCAGGGCAAGGCAGAAGATAAGGAGACAGAGAAATGGCATACCTAAGGCAAAGAATAAGAGTAACTAAAGACAAAATAGGGGTTTGGTAGAAGTAGGTTCAGGGAAAATCTTAATGTCCTAGTTTAAAATAAAAAGGTTATATTATGTATGCTGCTTGGCCTTTGCTGTAACAAGAGACCTCATTAGCTATCTGGGGAGAAGTAATCTTCAAATACAATTATTATAAGTATTATAATTTAAAAAGAAAAGTAAAAAAGAATAGGAAAAAAGATAAAAATAATTGTTAAAGTATCTAGACATAATATTCCTTATTTGTGAATTTTATCTATTAGACCTTTAGTAAAATAGTTTGAGAAGCACTTCAAATTTGAAAATGCTAAGAAAGAAAACAGTTAAGGTAAAAACTAACTGGGAAACATAATCAATGATTTTATACATAAAAAATCTAAATTAAGAAGCTGATATCTTTACAAAAATTTTTTAATGTTTATTTAAGAGAGAGAGAGATGCAGAGAGAGAGGGAGACACAGAAGCCAAAGCAGCTCCAGGCTCTTAGTCATGGACTGCATGATCATGACTTTAGCTGAAGTCGAATGCTTAACTGATGATTGAGACACCCAGGTGTGCCATGAAGCTGATACCTTAAAAAGAAAAGTGGTCCATAAGATTCAATAAAGGACCTAAGAGCTGAGGTCAGTTGTTGCTCTAAGAGCTTGGAAGAGTTTTATTCCAAGTTTCAGTTTCTAATCCAAAATATGAATCTCTAACCATAGAAGAACAGTACATTCTCAGATCACATTCAAAGGATAACAGTGAATAAGATAGGGGACAGAAAAACAGGCAACAGGAAGGTGAAACAGAATTGGCTACTCAGTAAACAAATTCAGACTTAATTTGAAGAATTGATAAAGTTCCCTACTTGCCATTTCCATTCTGTCCACATTTTCAAAATTCTGTCAGAAGTCTCCTGGATTAA
Organism: Hyaena hyaena; assembly: GCF_003009895.1. Lineage (NCBI taxonomy): Eukaryota > Metazoa > Chordata > Mammalia > Carnivora > Hyaenidae > Hyaena > Hyaena hyaena. The sequence continues at coordinate 140,410 of NW_024082538.1, forward strand.
TCACTGTGTCCTCTCTAACTACCTATCAGTGACAGTATGGCACATCATCTAGGACTCCTATATATCCCACATTACTAAAATCAACTCCAAAGGTCCTCAAACTTATCCTACATTAAAAACCTGAAATACCATCTGGCTCTTTGCACTTGTGAGAAATTATTGAGATCCACCATTTAAAGGCATGATCTCTGTCAAGCAGGGCTGAATCAGGATTACACTTTCCCTATTCTCTTGGGCTCAGCTGCTAATGCATACTACATTCATGGTGACACAGGCTCCTATACATAATGGCACAAACTGAGATATACTATAAACATTACCTTCTGGGTGGGCAGCTATGAAAAGAAGACTGGGCTAGTTGATAGTAAAGGGACATTTCAACATTAAGATTCTAAAATGAAGAGACTGGTTGAGACAGGGATGGAATTTGTTTACACTTTAAATCTGAAAATAGGAATACACTTTTATATGGTTGTAACAAACATCTTGGCAAATAACAAAAAGCTTTCGCTTTCCCTGACCTCTGTCAGGGAAGTAGTGAACATCACATGCTGGGGTGAAAACATCTGCCCAGTAAAATGTCAACAATATTAACTTCAAAAAATTTCAGAGGACAGGTCTAAAATATGTACGTGACTTCAGATCCAGAAGAATGCATATAGGAGCCAGCAACAATCTGACAAATATAATAACTGTGTCCTGATCATAGCAATGTGCAATATAAGGAAAATACATGCTTAAACCCTAAAGTCAAATATTATAAAAAATTTGTTTGATATTTCGAGTAACACCTTTTAGATGTAGTGAACTCTTATTTGCCCTGGCAAAGATAAATTAATGGCATGGATAATCCAACATGCCTGGTAATCAAAATATCTTGTACATTTGGTTTTGAAAGCAAGTACTAACCTAGACTTCTCTCCTAGGAAAGAGTGGCTTGTGCTACTGAAGTTTTGGGGATTAGAGTAGGTGAAGATATATACTTAAACATGTATTAAAACACAACATGGTAAGATTGTTAAAAACTGGTTTGTATAGTTCCATAAGACTTAAACATTGTTCTGTTGTTCTAAATTGTATGCCTAGAATACACACAAAATGAACATCAGGGAGACAGATGAAAGATGGGTTAAAAGCAGTGAAGACAGAGATAAAAACAGAAAAGTCAACATAATAGTTATTTAGAAAGTATTTATAGCCTCAAATCCCCTCTTTGCCTCAGCTTGGTATATGGCTGCATTATCTATTCTCACCCCAGCACAAGTCTGGGTTTTATTCTCCAGAGAAGTCTCTAAACTGCAGGATGTCAGGTACCTACCCTAAATCTAACTTTAACCCTAACCTTACTCCTAAGCCCTAAGCCCTAACCATTAACCCTAATCCTAACCCTAAAACTAACCCTTTGCAGAGGTCATTATATTGCAGAATACCAGGTATATAAACTAACCGTGGCCCTAACCTGAATCCTTGATCCAAGGGGTAAAAAAGATGTGGCTTACATATGCAATGGAATATTACTCAGTCATAAAGAATGAAATCTTGCCAAGATATGGATGGAGGTAGAGAGTATTACATTAAGCCAAATAAGTCAGTGAGAGAAAGACAAATCTCACATGATTTCAGTCATATGTAGAATTTAAGAAACAAAACAAATGAGCAAAGGGAAAAAAAAAAAAAAACTAAGGAAGAGAGAGGCAAACCAAGAAACAGACCCTTAACCATAGAGAAGAAAATGATGTTTACCAGAGGGGAGGTGGGTAAGGGATGGGTGATACAGGTGATAAGGATTAAGGAGTGCACTTGTCGTGAGGAGTACCAGGTATTATACGGATGTGCTGAATCACTATATTGTACAACTGCAACTAATTACACTGTTATTAACAAACTGTGGTATATCCATACCATGAAAATATATGCAGCTATTTAAAAAGCTGCTTTAGAGCTAGGTCTCTATTTTCTAAGTCACAGCCTTGACTTACTGTTAAGTAAGAAACACAAGTGCCAACGAAAGGTAAATATAATAATTCCATTTTTGTAAAACAAAATAAATAAATAAACAATACCCCCATGCAATTTGGGTCATGTTATATAAAGAAGAATTAAGTAGAACTCTGTAATACTGCTTGCACCCTCACTTTATGCAGCTGATTTTGCAGATGGCACATCCTCAGAGAGATCCTTTTGTAATTTACAAATTTGTTGTTATATCCTTATTCTGTCACATTCTAGTCCCTTACCTGGCTTTATATTTTTCCATGTTTCTACATGATATTATATTACATAGCCATCTACTTACTGTCTATATCTCTCACTAAAATACAAACTCCATGCAGGTGGTTAGGGAGCTTTGTGTTTTTTACTATGTGCCCCCAGCACCTAAAATAGTCTCTGATACATAGATGCTAGCCAATGAATATTTGCTGAATAAATAATGAAAGAATAAATTACATTTCATGTATAAAAACTGAAAATACACATAGGCATGGAAAGAAAGCCAAAAAAGCAAATAAAACTGGACTGGGTGATGGAACTGACAGCAACTTAAAACAAAGAAAAAGTAACTTTTAAAAGAAGTAATTTGTTAAGCTCCTATATTTTCGAACGTTGGGAAAAGTAAGTCCTCAAATGGGGAAGACAGGGAGGGAAAGGAAGAAAGAAAAACAGGGAAGTCAAAATTGTGCGTGCCGGAATGATGCAGTGAAGGAAAAGCACAAACGAATAAACAGCTTTTCTAAATACCTATAACCTTCATATGCCAGATGCACTGATACTTCTCTCATAAAATAATTTTGCTATGGTTTGTAAATGAATGCACAAGAAATGAAAATATATTTAAATGGCAAGTTCTCATAACAAACAAAGAGTAAAACAATTGCAAGAGATGTTGAAAAAGGCAAGCATCATAGACTCATAGCAGGATAAGAACATTCTTGTTTTCTAACCTGAAGATGTTTATTTAACATCTAAATTCTGAAACTCTAAAAATGTCCTTGTGTACATTCGAAGTGCAGAAACCATACATGCATACAGCTCTTCTCCAACTAGAATAGTTTACAAGGTAGATATATTAGGTGTTCTCACATATAATTAACATATAACCAAACGAACTGGAATCAGTTTCTATGTTCTTATACTCAAAAAAATCTAATGCGTTTTAAAAAAAAGAGGCTAACAATTATGCATTTATTTTCTGGGTAATAATCTCACTTTTAACATTTAAACCATATAATCTTAAACAAAATATAATATTTTTCTCACTAAGGACACTACTTTTACATACAGTTGTGCAAATACTAATTTTCAAATAAAGCCATCTAAGGGCATCCTGTTAAGGTTAAAGCACACATCATCCACAGAGACAAAGAATTCTGGAAGAACAATGAACATATTCTTAATCCTTTAGTTCACTCACAATCCATGAATATTTTAAAATCATGTACAATATGAAATCTCTACAAGATACACATTAAACAAAAGAAATAACTTTTTGTTGATTGTGCTAAAAAATAACACTTTAAAATAAGAATAAAATAATTTCCTTGAAAAAGCAACTTGTTATCTGTGAAGGTTAGTTACGTGGCTGTCCATTCAAGAAATTTTTTTAATACTGAAAATAATGAGTTGGTATTCCGAAAAAGTGAATTGTGGCCTACTTGTAAGAACATGAAATTATTTTTCAATCTTATAGAAAACAAGCTTGTATTGTGTTCCTATAATACTCATCTTCTATCTTGAGAGGCTCTTATGAAAATAACTGACACAATAAAACCTTCTATAACCTCAAGAACTACTTTATTTTTCATGTTTAAATAGTAAGGACAAATAAACTGAATTTTAGGTACATTTTACATTTTCCACATATGACTAAACACATATTTAGATATCAAATGTAGACATATTTAGTTAAAATCAATTAAACTGAGAAGTCCTTCCCTTCTGGCTGTCTGTATTTTTCTTTAATCCTGGTCAGTGTAAACCCTTATTACCAGTAATTTGCCACTATAACGCTGAGGAAAAATGCTAGCCTCACGATTTTTGTCATTTTCCCCCCTCTTCCCCTGCAGGCTGCTACTGTTGATGGCCTTTATGGAAATATAAATTCAATCAGCAGCTGCAAATTTCATGAGACGTCCATCTTCATGCTGAATTTCTAACTGAGTGTCAAAACAATCTGTGGATTTCTCCCTGATGAAACACACATTGAATTGTAAATTTCTGCAATTTCCTCATGTTTGAATTTCAGCTGCAGCAAAATAATGCTAGCCTAGATACACTGCCTATCAGGCTGAAACAAGTAATTTTCTCTTCTTATCCCCTTCATGCCATTTAAGAGTTAAATTTTTTAAAAACCCATGAAACAAAATATTTACTCTCACATTAAACAATTCCATTTTCTACATAATTATATGAAAATTACGATAGAAAAACCATTAATGTATTTGATATGTTTTAAAAAAAGAGATTTTTCCTAAGAGACTTATTTGTTCTATATGGTTATCTGATTTATTTATTTATTATTCATTTATTCATTCTGTATTTGGTGGTGAATAATGCTAAGAGCTTTGATAAAATTAATATTTCTATATACGATGTCAAGATAGTACATAAATGAAATGCAGTCACAAAATAATTATTAGCAATTTCAAGTTTAATAACATGGATTTTCATTAAATACTGCCAAGAGTAAAAATATTAAACAAAGAATTACAGGAGCTAGATTAGACATTTTTTTAAGTTTATGAGAGACAGACACATCATGAGTGGGGGAAGGGCAGAGAAAGGGAAAGAGAGAGAATCTCAAGTAGGCTCTGCACTGTCAGAGCAGACCCTGATGCGAGGCTCAAACCCAGGAAGCATGAGATCATGACCTGACGCGAAATCAAGAATCAGAAGCTCAACAGACTGAGCCACCCCGGTGCCCTTAGACTAGACATTCTTAATGCATACAAAAACTGAGTTAATTTTTCACCAAAGAATCATCCTTAACTGAATATCTAAATAGAACGGCTTTTAAATAAAGCACAATTATGAAGTCTATGTTAATTAACAATTAATTAATTAATTAAGCAAAACTACTGTGTTAAAAAGGATACCTTAAGAAACTCACTAAGTGACTTGCATTCTTGTTCTTACAAACATCTTTTCACTAAAGTTACTAACAAAATAATTCACAACCCTATTTAAAAATTCACCAAGACAATGAACTAAGCAACCTTACAGATGGTCTGTAAAACAAGTCTTGCAATGACATTCATTCATTCATTCAACAAATATTTATTGAGTATTTCCTATGTGCCAGGTAGTTTTTACCAGGCCATGGAGATATAGAAACGTACAGAACAACAGTCCTGTACCTCAGGAAGGTAGTATAATTGAGAGTGAAGAAAATCGTTTTTTAAAACTTAGTGAAATAAGTGCTATAAATGGATACATGAAGAGAGGACAAATTTAGGAAAGCACTGAAAGAGACTACTATCTCATGAGCAGTATGGAAGTTTTCTGGTAGAGTCATAGTTTCTAAAGACATAGAGAAATCAGCCAGGAGAGAAGTGGAATAAAGACACATTCCAGCTAGAAGGCAGTATTAAACAAAAAAACATGAAAGCATGAAATAGCATAGTACCTTTGGAAAATTGTTAGTAATTGGCGATGGAGAAGAGGGCTGATATGTGATTTGGTAGAATAGGTAGGCTGGAGTAAGTCAGGAGGAGTTTTGAATGTCATGTTAAAATATTTTATTTAAACAATACGCAAAAGGCAGTAGGAGGCTTACGGAAGATGTTAAGGATGGATGTAGCAATAATGAATGGTAACTTCCAATGGGATATAAAAGTTAAAGTATAATCAGTCATTAAGAATACCGGCTCCTGGGAGACAGACTCGGTTCAAATCCGGCTCTGCCACTTGCTAGCCATGTGATTTTGGGCACACTACTTTTTTCTATGTCTCAATTACCTCATCAGTAAAACAGGTGATAATGATACTTTATATAGCAGAGTTAGGAGAATTAGGTGCCTTTTATTATTATTATTATTGTTATTAATTATCATTATTACAATCACCATCATCATTTTACAGTCTGGTAGGGTCTTTAGGTCTAACTCTAATACGCACAAGTCCTAAAGCAAATAATATAATCAATATCACCTACACCACTGGCACAAATTACACAAATTATTTTCACTTGGAAAACATTTACTGAATTCTCATTATGTACAGACATGTCAAAGAAAAAGTATTTTAAAAAACCTACTGTTGGAAGAAGTTAAAATAATCTCAAAAGAGACTGCTAAAAAGTAATAATATAGAAAATAAATCAACATTCTTAAAATGTAAAGACTCAAATTTCATCAGTATTAACAAAATACAAACAATTCTTATAACATGTACCTCTAAGTTGATGTTCAGGAGTTTTGTCTCTGCTATAAACATAAAGAAATGATAAATAAAACACTTTTAAAAATAATATATTGCTAATTTTTTAAAAAGGAAAATTCCTCAAGTGCTGGAAACAAATAGACATAGAAGGCCAGAGTCCTAAGCTTGAGCTGAGACAGTGGCAATCCATAGGGTTTCAGACTCATTTCTAGGCTCTAAAGGCTGAGGGTTTGGAAGTATAGCTTTAAAGAGCTGGAGAAAAAAACACCTTTAGCTGGTGAGCACCTGGATAAAGCTCACAATAACAAAAAATTTAGTGACTAGTGAAAAAGTAACTAGGGGGCGCCTGAGTGGCTTAATTGGTTAAGCATCCAACTTTAGCTCAGGTCATGATCTCAAGGTTCCTTGTGCTCAGGCCCTGTTCCTGTCGGGCTTTGTACTGACAGCTTGAAGACCGGAGCCTGCTTCAGATTCTGTGTCTCCCTCTCTCTCTGCCCCTCCCCTGCTCATACTCTGTCTCTCTCTCTCTAAAATAAACAAACATTGAGAAAAAAGAAAAACTAGAAAAACTGTGCCCCATAAACTTTGAGAAGGAGCAAAGAGGGTAGTCATTACTTTAAGGACTTGAATGAGATATGAAAAATGTCACTAGTAAAAAAATAAAAAAAAAAAAACTCTACAGGAGTATCACACGTATGTGAAATTTTCAAATTTATATAATATGTATGATGTGAACATTATAAATTAAAAAGCAAGATAAAATCTGCCTAGACCTCTGACATCTTTAAGAATCCAGAAGATAAAAATATAAATAGCCCTACAGAAATACTCACATACTACAATGGACTTCCACAGAAGAAATAATCCCTACCAAAGATAAGCTCATAGTAAAAAACTAAAACTTCAAGAAGCCACCACGAGGGGAGTTTTAGCTGATACAAAAAATAAATTAGCCTCCACAAACTACAAATACAATAATCTGAAAATGACTAAAACCATAAGAATGTATAGGATGATTATAGATTTAAAAATGAAAGCCACAAAAAAAAAAAAAAAAAATGAAAGCCACAATGAAAAAGCTGGCTATGCAGCAAAAGAACTAAATTAGTTTTAAAAGAACCTAAGAGAAACTCAATAAATAAACAGTCATTGAAGAAAAAAAGAAAACCTCAAGAGATATAGGGAAGACAACCTATATCTCCAATGAATATTCCAGAAGGAAACGATAGGAAGAAGGGAGAAAGGAACAATATTTGAAAATATAATGGCAGATAGTTTTCCAAAACTGATGAGCCAATGGAACCCTTTCTCAGATTCAGGAAGGCAAAAATCAGGATAAATACAAAGAAATCTATACTCATATAAATTGTAATGAAAACACAGAAATCAAAGACAAAGAAAGGATCTTTAAAAACAATTAGCAAAGATAAATAAATAAATCAAAATCAAAATAAAAGGGCAAATGGCTTTTAAATAAAAGAAAATTAGATAGACAGTAAATGTCTCATAATAAACAGTAAATGCTAGAAACAACATAATAATATGTTTAAAGAGGTGAAAAATAGGTATGTTAATCAAGAATTCTATACCCACTTAAACCATCATTTACATTTAGTGCAATATAAAGACATTTTCAGACAAATGAAAATTTCAGAATTTATCTTCCAGAGACTCCCAGGAAAGATCTGTTAAAGAAAGAAAATGAGACATATAAAGGAGAGTAAATGAAAAAATAAATGATGTGAAAAGATACAGGTAAACATACTGGTAAAGCTAAATCAGTACAGAATCTTAATAGTAACAGCAAAGTAAATAATGTGGATGGTGTGATGGTTAATTTTATGTGTCAACTTGGCTAGGCTATGTTTCCCAGGTATTTGGTGAAATATTATTCTGAATGTTTCTATGATGGTATTTTTTGGATGAGATGAACATTTAAATTAGTGGACTCTAGGCAAAGCATACTTTCCATAATATGAGTGGGCCTCATCCAATCAGTGGAAGGCCCTAAGAGAATAATGACCAACTTTAAAAAACAAGAAGGAAATCTGTCAGGGAACTTTTTGGTCTCAAACTACAAATCTTTCCTGGATCTCTGGCCGACTGCCTTACTCAACAGATTTTTAATTTACCAAGCCTCCACAATTGTGCAAACCAATTTCTTAAAATAGATCTCTCTCTCCTGTTGGTTCTCTTTCTCTAAAGAACTCTAATACACAAGGCACTTAAAAGTAACAGGAAACTAAAGTGATAAAGAATAGAAAGAAGGTGCAAAAAGAGGATGGTATTTAAAGTTAAAATTTCAAGGTCTTCTTTTTTTTTTTTTTCCAAAAAGCTCAATAGAGATACTACCTTTAGAGTTTGCTAGTCAAACAAGCATAGTAATAATAAGGAAGAGAAACGGAATGTATAACATCCAAAAGAGTAAAGGGGGAAAGGTTGGGGAAGGGATATTATATAAAGTTTATCAATCAGAACTGATAGAAATAGAAGAAGGTAAAGGTATGATTAAGAGCAAACATGAATGTAATTACAGAAATAAGTTCAAATACATCATAAAATAATAAAAAGCAAAAAGATTATGCTCATCTCTTATAAGACTGAATACTCTCAGAATTTTTTTAAAAATCTGCTTACAAGCTATATATAAGAGATTTACTTAAAGCATTACAACACAGAAAGTAAATAAAGAGATAAAGATACCAAACATTAATCAAAACAAAGTTGGCATAGCAGTATTAATACAGCCAGAAAATAGAATTACAAGTAAAAACATACTAATATTGACTAAAATTGGGGTATCTTAGCATACCTCTCTCCAAATCTACTAAAGAAAAAAAATCAGTGAACATTTAGAAGTTATAAGCAGTATATTTAGCAAGTTTGATCCTGTAAATATGATCTTACAGAAAACTACATACAACCAGATTCTTTTCAAGCACATGTGGAATCTTAATAAAAATAAACCACATGCAAGACTACAAAGACAATCTTAACAAAAACCAAAGAGTGTATGCCATATGAACACACTCGAACCATGGTGCCTGTGATAGGCAGAACAATGGCCCTCCAAAGATGTCCAGGTACTAATCTCTGGAATTTGTGTTGCCTTACATGGCAAAAGAACTTTGCAGATGGGACTAAATTAAGGGCCTCCAGAAGGCTGTGCTAGATCAATGTAATCACATTGGGAGGCACAAGGGTCACAGAAGAAGACAGAATGACAGAAGCAGAGGTTCCTGGGTTGTTGTTTTTTTTCCCCAAGTTTTTATATAAATTCTAGTGACTTAACATACAATGTAATATTAGTTTCAGGCATACAGTTTAGTGATCATCCACAGCACCTGGTGCTCATCACAACAAATGCACTCCTTAATCCCTACCGCCTATTTAGCCCAACCCTCCCCCCCTTTGGTAACCGTTAGTTTCTTCTCTAAAGCTAAATATCTACTTCTTGGTTTTCCTCTCTCTTTCCCCTATGATTGTTTGTTTTGTTTCTTACAGTCCACATGAGTGAAATCATATATTTGTCTTTCTCTGACTTACTTTACTTAACATAATACTCTCTAGCTCCATCCATGTCTCTACAAATGGCAAGATTTCATTCTTTTTATGCTTGAGTAATATTCCATTGCATATATATGCCACATCTTCTTTATCTATTCATCAGTCAGTGGACATTTTGGCTCTTTCCATAATTTGGCTATTGTAGATAATGCTGCTGTAAACATCAGGGTGCATATTATCTCTTAAATACTATTTTTGTATCCTTTGGGTATACTTGGTAGTGTGATTACCTGATCATAGGGTAGTTCTATCTTTAACTTTTTGAGGAACCTCTATACGGTTTTGCAGTTTGCATTCCCACCAACAGTGTAAGAAGGTTCTCATTGTCCACATCATGGCTAACACCTGTTGTTTCCTGTGTTGTTAATTTTAGCAGTTCTGATAGGTAAGAGGTGATATTTCATTGTAGTTTTGATATGTATTACCCTGATGGTGAGTGATATTGAGCATTTTTTCATATGTCTGTTGGCCATCTTTATGTAGACGCAAATGTTTAAGAATCAAAGAGACTTGGAGACGGAAAAAGGAGTCAAAAACCACTAGAAGCTACAAAAAAGAAGACAACAGATTCTCCCTTAGAGCCTCCAAAAGGAACATAACATTGCTAATATCTTGATTTTAGCCCAAAGAAAGTAATTGTGGATTTCTGGCATTGAGAAATTTGTGTTGTTGTAAGCCACTAAATTTCTGGTAATTTATTAAAACAGGAATAGGAAACTAACACTTGCCATAAAGTTAGAAATGAGAAATCAGGAATAAAAAGAACACCAAACCAAGTTTCCTAATAAATTTAGGAATTAAAAAAAAAAAACTCAAAATAACTCATGGATGAAAGAATTCACAATAGAAATTATCTAAAATTTAATTAAGAAATTATAAAAATAACACCACCAAGGAGGGAAAACAAAGTAAAATACATGAAATAACAAGAGGAGAATAAATGTTTAATGAAATGTAAGTAAATAAGAAGAAACTATAAAATTAAAAGCTGGGTGTTTTAAAAGAATTATAGACAGATTTGTCATTAATTGGTTAAGTTTTAAAAGGTTAGTATAATGGTGCCTAGGTGGCTCATTCAGTTAAGTACTGATTCTTGATTTTGTCTCAGGATATGATCTCATGGTTTGTGACTCAGACCCCTGTATGGGGTTCTGCACTGACAGGACAGAGCCTGCTTGGGATTCTTTCTCCCTCTCTCTCTCTCTGCCTCTCTCTTGCTCATGCTCTCTTTCTCCCTAAATAAACAGACATTTAAAAATAAATAAAAGACTAGTATATATAAACAAAATTAAATATCTACAAAGAGGGGCACGTCGTTGGCTCAACTGGTTAAACATCCAACTCTTTTTTTTTTTTTAATGTTTTATTTATTTCTGGGAGAGAGAGAGACAGCGTGTGCAGGGGAGGGTCAGAGAGAGAGTGAGACACAGAATCTGAAACAGGCTCTAGGCTCTGAGCTATCTGTCAGCACAGAGCCTGACGCGGGGCTCGAACCCACGAACCGCGAGATCATGACCTGAGCCGAAGTCGGACGCTTAACCGACTGAGCCACCCAGGCACCCCAACATCCAACTCTTAATTTCAGCTCAGGTAATCATCTCACAGTTTATGGGATCGAGCCTGGCATCAGGCTCCACACTGACAGCATGGGGCCTGCTTGGGATTCTCTATCTCTTTCTTTGCCCCTCTCCTACCTCCCCCCCTCCCATAAATAAATAAACTTAAAAAAAAATCTACAAACATATTTAAGAGTATCAGAAAATATTATGAACAATTGTGTCAATAAATTTGAAAACTTAAACCAATTTTCCACATGCATGAATTATAAAAATGGATCAAAGAAGCAGAAATAGAAGCTGCAAAAAGAAACTAAATAGGAGCTGCAACTGTTAAATTCATAGTCAAAAATCTTCCTTTAAAAAACGCCAATGAGGGGTGCCTGGGTGGCTCAGTCGGTTAAGCGACCGACTACAGCTCAGGTCATGATCTCACAGTTCGTGGGTTTGAGCCCCACGTCGGGTTCTGTGCTGACAGCTAGCTCAGAGCCTGAAGCTGTTTTGGAATCTGTATTTCCCTCTCTCTCTGACCGTTCCCTGCTCTCTCTCTCTCAGAAAAAAATAAAACATTAAAAAAAAAAAAAACCAATAAAGGGGTGTCTGGGTGGCTCAGTCGGTTAAGTGTCCAACATTTAATTTCGGCTCAGGGCATGATCTCACGGTTCGTGGGTTCAGGCCCTACATGGGGCTCTGTGCTGGAAGTCAGTGGCCTGTTTGGGATTCTTTCTCTTTGTCCCTCTCTGACCCTCCCCCACACAAACTGTCTCTGTCTCTCTGAAAATAAACTTAAAAAAATTTTTTTAAAACACAAAAATGCCACTGAGGCCCGAAAATCTAACAGTACATTTTCCAGGACACACAGGAACAGATAACCTGTGTTACAATCTATTTAAGAGAACAGAGAAAGAAGGAAAATGCCTCAGTTCTTTATAAGAGGCTAGCATAATCTGATACCAAACTCAGAGGAGGCCAGGGCAAGAAAGGAAAAAAAAAAAAAAAAAAAGCCAATCTCACTTAATATATGTAAAAATCATTTATTAAAAAGAAATACGTGGGTGTCTGTATCCTCTCAGATATTTTCCTTACTCTCTTGAAATCTAAGGTGAACTTTTTTTTTAAGTTATGTTTTATTCAATACTACTGAATATTTTGTAGCAGAAGAATTTTTGAGGTTTTCATCTGCCTTGTTGCTAGAAATAGAAATCTTTCCAAGAGACTTTAAAGTTCTTCATAATTTGTTAAAAACTTACGGGGGTCACATGGGTGGCTCAGTCAGTTAAGCGTCCGACTTCAGCTCAGGTCATGATCTCACGGTTTGTGGGTTTGAGCCCTGCATCGGGCTCTGTGCTGAGGAATAGCTCAGAGCCTGGACCCTGTTTCAGATTCTGTGACTCCCTCCCTCTCTGACCCTCCCCTGCTCAGGCTGCCTCTATCTCTATCTCAAAAATTAAAAAACATTAAAAAAAAAAAAAACCTTACGGAACTGTACTGCACCTTTAACGGATATTTCTTACTACTCTACTTGTTAAGAAGAAAAAGGGTGGTAGTTTAAGTAGGAACTGGGTAGATCTTCACCATTTACCCCCAAGGAAAGTAGAGGTAGGGAAAAAAAGGGAAAAGAGAATAGCAGCTAATATTTATATAACTTGTCTTTGTACAACAAATTCTCTTAAATACTAACAAATTTACCCACTGAAACTCCAAAATAACACTATGAGGATAGGTACTATCATTATCCCCATTCCACAGAGAAAGAAACAAGTAAAAGAGACAAATTACAATCATTGCAATTTTCTGTGTGGGATAAGATAATTCAGTGGACTCAGAAGCAGCAGTGATAAATAAATCCCTAAGAATAAAAGGTAATGTTTTAGTCAATCATCTCTTCCACCTTAAAGATTATATAGTATAATCTCATTTTATGAATGAGAAAATGGAGACTTTTAAGAGAAAGAATTACACATGCAAGGTAACAGAACCCTAAAATGAGAGTCAAGACAAGAAAATAAACCTTCAGATTATTTTCATTTGTACTAATACTTCATTTGGGTAAAACTTAATAAAGAACTAGGGGAGCCTGGCTGGCTCAGTTGGTGGAGCACGTGACTCTTGATCTGGGGGTTGTGGGTTCAAGTCATACATGGGGTGCATAGATTACTTAAAAATAAAAACACTCTTTAAAAAAAAACCCTGGTTGGGGCTCCCAGGTGGCTCAGTTGGTTAAGTGTCTGACTCTTGATTTAGGCTCAAGTCATGATCTCATGGTTTGGGGTTCTCTCTACTGTGCTCTCTCTGCCACTTCCCCATGCACACATGTGTGTGTGTGTGCCTGCTCTCTCTCTCCCTCTTTCTCTCTCTCTCTAAGTAAATTTAAAAACAAAAACAAAACAAAAATAACAATAAAAAACAGTGATGAACTAAAAAGATCTTCAAAGTATATTACTCAGGACATTCTAACAGCACAAAATGAGATATGCAACAGTGTCATTAAAATCAAAATATAAACAGCTTCTTTCTTTTTTATTTTACTTCTTTCAAGTAAAAGATCCTCAAGTATTCAAAAAGGCATTGGAAATATAGTAATTCTTAGGCCTGGCTAATGATTGGTACCACCAGGGTAGATTCATAAAATGCAGGTTCTTAGGCCTTCCATAAATCTATGGAATCACCATCTCTAAGATACAACTCACTTTTTTTTGTCATTGTTTTTAAAGTGTCTGTTAATTTGATCATTGAGAGAACTTCTACAAAGAAGAACAACGGCTGTAGAGAATATTAACATTTAAAAAAACTATAAGCCAGCTTTTATTGGAAGTAAAATGTAAGAAAACTACAAGCTAGGGTTTTATTTTAAGTGCATAACTATACCTCATGTTCTGGGAAGATACTGGATGAATAAAAATATATTTTATAGCCATTTATGTAGCTTAGATTTAAAGCGCTTATGTTAAGGGGTGACTGGGTGGCTCAGTAGGTTAAATGTCCAACTTCGGCTCAGGTCATGATCTCAAGGTTCATGGGTTCGAGCCCCGCATCGGGCTCTGTGCTGAGAGCCAGCTCAGAGCCTAGAGCCTGTTTCAGATTCTGTATCTCACTCTCTCTCTGACCCTCCCCTGCTCACGTTGTCTCTCTCTATATATATATATCTCTCAGAAATAAATAGAACATTTAAAAAAGTACTTATGTTAAATCCTAATTTGTTAACAAAAAAATTAACAAAGTTTAATTAACTTATACCAATGGAGTGCTGATAAATGTTTATCAACTGACTCACTGAGTATAATTCCACGAATGTTGACTGGATTATAGTTTTGGAATACTGAAAGAATATTTCTGCATTTTTTGTGCTATTAAGAACATAAAGACTAAGGACACAATGTGCATTATCGTTTTCTCCATCACTTTAAGTGCAATCAATAAAATATCAAGCCCTGATTTGTAGCATTTGCCAATTTCTGTGGTAGAAATACTCCACCAGAACAAAGTTCAAGCTACTAACATGAAACAGGGACTTAGGAAGAGATACACAGTAGCCCACCATTGTATAGTGTTTCTACCACACAGATACAACAGGCATAAACAGCATCAAGAGCACAGAAAATAGTAAAATGTAAGTAATTAATTAGGAAGTAATGAATTTTGAATCATTAATTATATATAGCTTAATTATATATATAATTATATATTTATTATATATACAATTAATATAGCTTAATTATAAGTTTATATGATTTAATTTTGAATAATGTCTGTGTTGAACAGCCAGCACACAAAATTCCAGAAATGTTAACAATCTGCTCTCATGAGCCAGTGCAAGCGGGCTCTAGTACACCCCTAAAAAATCTGTAAATACTACAGCTGTTTCTGAAACTTCACAAAAAATCACACATCTATTTTAATCCAAGATATTCTACAGTTACTTGATTTAGCAAAAGTCAATTCATAACAAATTACCAATACACCCAAAGAAAACCCAAATCAATAATCTATTAGAGCACATTTTTGTTTGTAGTTTCTACAAAGATTTTTCACTGACATATGTGTATACAGAAAGGACTTTTACGCTTAATTCTCTGGGTATGAGGTTTTTATCTTGCCCCAAAACACACTGTCAACATAACATTAATATGAATTTGTGCTATCCCACAATAATTTTAGTAGGACATAATCAATTCTTCTAGAACCTAATATTTATTGTAGGCTATCTCATGCCAACCCCACCTTTTTACTGAAAAGTAAAAAAGGAAAAGCTACAAATAGAGAAAAGAAGATACTGATGATCTGAGGCAAATGCTGAGTTTCTAAAAACAAAAGGGAGATAGAGAGGAAAAAATTACGTACTTTCTTTGGGACGATACTGATTCTTAACAAGAGAGGCCAGGCACTCAGGGACTAGACATCCCAGGTACATCAGATCACAGGTACATCAGAAGTGTAGTAAGAGGTACAGGCTACCCAGGCACAAGCAACTTACCAACCCTTTAAAAAAACATACAGCTAAGAGCCCATGTCACTCTTTACCTTTCCAACAAAGCACTAACTCCTAAACTCAAACTGCCTTCTTATAACCTAGACAAATAAGTCACTGTTCATATGTAAAACTGTAAGCTTCAGCCATCTTAAGTGACATTTTGTTGATTAAAAAACAAAGTAGCATTTGGTCAGGGATTCTCTGGCTTTGGGGTAAGAATTGTCCCAGAGACTCCTACCATGATAGCAGAGGAAACCATAGTAATTGCTCAAGGATTTATCTCTACAATAAGAAATATATCACATCAAGACAGAATGTACCAGTGTGACAGAATGCAAAATGAATCAAAAAAGAACAAAGCTTCAAATTCCCTCCTGACAGTTAATCCATAGTTTTCCCATCACATAGCTACTAGGTTTCATGCTACTTGGCTGCCACCTACCAGAAATGTCATTATATAATTTCAGTATGCATGCAACCACAACAAACATCCAACAAGATTTTGTTGAAATTAGTTCTATTTCTCCCAAAATATAGTTATGTAATTTCAGCCTTTTGCTTCTCCAACTTGCATAGCATCTCACTTTTCTACCCATGCTGCCTTTTGTCTTTTTCTCTCTTTATATAAAAAGTTATCTTTACTGAATCCCAAAGGTAAATTGTTTTTACTTCTATAGGAATCATTTAAAAAACAATGTTAGTAGTATATTTAATTATTGAAATATAATCCATAATTATTGTAATTGTTTAACCACTTCCCTTCAGATTTTAAATCATCCTTTAAATAAAGCTTGGGAGGAGAGGGGGCAAGATGGC